>NC_091996.1:92755120-92807875 GCF_044704955.1 Pristiophorus japonicus
CTGGAGGGAGAGTGAGAGAGAGAGAGAGAGGCTGGGGGGAGAGAGAGAGAGGCGGGGAGAGAGAGAGAGAGGCTGGGGGAAGAGAGAGAGAGAGAGAGGCTGGGGGGAAGAGAGAGAGAGAGAGAGAGAGAGAGAGGCTGGGGGGAGAGAGAGAGAGAGAGAGAGAGAGAGAGAGAAGCTGGGGGGAGAGAGAGAGAGAGAGGCTGGGGGGAGAGAGAGAGAGAGGGAGAGAGAGAGAGAGGCTGGGGGTAGAGAGAGAGAGAGAGGCTGGGGGAGAGAGAGAGAGGCTGGGGGAGAGAGAGAGAGAGAGGCTGGGGGGAGAGAGAGAGAGGGCTGGGGAGAGAGAGAGAGAGAGAGGCTGGGGGGAGAGAGAGAGAGGCTGGGGGAGAGAGAGAGAGAGGCGGGGAGAGAGAGAGAGAGGCTGGGGGAGGAGAGAGAGAGAGAGAGGCTGGGGAAGAGAGAGAGGGGGGAGAGAGAGAGAGAGAGGCTGGGGGCTGGGAGAGAGAGAGAGGCTGGGGGAGAGAGAGAGAGAGAGGCTGGAGGGAGAGAGAGAGAGAGAGGCTGGGGGGAGAGAGAGAGAGCGGGGAGAGAGAGAGAGGCTGGGGGAAGAGAGAGAGAGAGAGAGGCTGGGGAAGAGAGAGAGAGAGAGAGAGAGAGAGAGCTGGGGGGAGAGAGAGAGAGAGAGAGAGAGAGAGAAGCTGGGGGGAGAGAGAGAGAGAGAGGCTGGGGGGAGAGAGAGAGAGGCTGGGGGAGAGAGAGAGAGAGAGGCTGGGGGAGAGAGAGAGAGAGAGAGGCTGGGGGAGAGAGAGAGAGAGAGAGAGGGCTGGGGGGAGAGAGAGAGAGAGGTGGGGGGAGAGAGGAGAGAGAGAGGCTGGGGGGAGAGAGAGAGAGAGAGGCTGGGGGGAGAGAGAGAGAGAGAGGGCTGGGGGGAGAGAGAGAGAGAGAGGCTGGGGGGAGAGAGAGAGAGAGAGGCTGGGGGGAGAGAGAGAGAGAGAGGCTAGGGGGAGAGAGAGAGGGAGAGAGAGGCTGGGGGAGAGAGAGAGGGAGAGAGAGGCTGGGGGGAGAGAGAGAGAGGGAGAGAGAGGCTGGGGGGAGAGAGAGAGAGGGAGAGAGAGGCTGGGGGAGAGAGAGAGAGGGAGAGAGAGGCTGGGGGGAGAGAGAGAGAGGGAGGCTGGGGGAGAGAGAGAGAGGCTGGGGGAGAAGAGGCTGGGGAGGAGAGAGAGGGGCTGGGGAGAGATAGAGAGGGAGACTGGGGGGAGAGAGGCTGGGGGAGAGAGAGGCTGGGGGAGAGAGAGGCTGGGGGAGAGAGAGGCCGGGAGAGAGAGAGAGAGAGAGAGAGAGAGAGAGAGAGAGAGGCTGGGGGAGAGAGAGGGGGAGGCTGGGGGTAGAGAGAGGGAGAGAGAGGCTTGGGGGGAGAGAGAGGGGGGCTGGGGGGAGAGAGAGAGGCTGGGGGGAAACATAGAAAATAGGTGCAGGAGTAGGCCATTCGGCCCTTCTAGCCTGCACCGCCATTCACTGAGTTCATGGCTGAACATGCAACTTCAGTACCCCATTTCTGCTTTCTCGCCATACCCCTTGATCCCCCTAGTAGTAAGGACATCATCTAACTCCTTTTTGAATATATTTAGTGAATTGGACTCAACAACTTTCTGTGGTAGAGAATTCCACAGGTTCACCACTCTCTGGGTGAAGAAGTTTCTCCTCATCTCGGTCCTAAATGGCTTACCCCTTATCCTTAGACTGTGACCCCTGGTTCTGGACTTCCCCAACATTGGGAACATTCTTCCTGCATCTAACTTGTCTAACCCCGTCAGAATTTTAAACGTTTCTATGAGGTCCCCTCTCATTCTTCTGAACTCCAGTGAATACAAGCCCAGTTGATCCAGTCTTTCTTGATAGGTCAGTCCCGCCATCCCGGGAATCAGTCGGGTGAACCTTCGCTGCACTCCCTCAATAGCCAGAATGTCCTTCCTCAAGTTAGGAGACCAAAACTGTACACAATACTCCAGGTGTGGCCTCACCAAGGCCCTGTACAACTGTAGCAACACCTCCCTGCCCCTGTACTCAAATCCCCTCGCTATGAAGGCCAACATGCCATTTGCTTTCTTAACCGCCTGCTGTACCTGCATGCCAACCTTCAATGACTGATGTACCATGACACCCAGGTCTCGCTGCACCTCCCCTTTTCCTTATCTGTCACCATTCAGATAATAGTCTGTCTCTCTGTTTTTACCACCAAAGTGGATAACCTCACATTTTTCCACATTATACTTCATCTGCCATGCATTTGCCCACTCACCTAACCTATCCTAGTCACTCTGCAGCCTCATAGCATCCTCCTCGCAGCTCACACTGCCACCCAACTTAGTGTCATCCGCAAATTTGGAGATACTACATTTAATCCCCTCGTCTAAATCATTAATGTACAGTGTGAACAGTTGGGGCCCCAGCACAGAACCTTGCGGTACCCCACTAGTCACTGCCTGCCATTCTGAAAAGTACCCATTTACTCCGACTCTTTGCTTCCTGTCTGACAACCAGTTCTCAATCCATGTCAGCACACTACCCCCAATCCCATGTGCTTTAACTTTGCACATTAATCTTGTGTGGGACCTTGTCGAAAGCCTTCTGAAAGTCCAAATATACCACATCAACTGGTTCTCCCTTGTCCACTCTACTGGAAACATCCTCAAAAAATTCCAGAAGGTTTGTCAAGCATGATTTCCCTTTCACAAATCCATGCTGACTTGGACCTATCATGTCACCTCTTTCCAAATGCGCTGCTATGACATCCTTAATAATTGATTCCATCATTTTACCCACTACTGAGGTCAGGCTGACCGGTCTATAATTCCCTGCTTTCTCTCTCCCTCCTTTTTTAAAAAGTGGGGTTACATTGGCTACCCTCCACTCGATAGGAACTGATCCAGAGTCTATGGAATGTTGGAAAATGACTGTCAATGCATCCGCTATTTCCAAGACCACCTCCTTAAGTACTCTGGGATGCAGTCCATCAGGCCCTGGGGATTTATCGGCCTTCAATCCCATCAATTTCCCCAACACAATTTCCCGACTAATAAGGATTTCCCTCAGTTCCTCCTTCTTACTAGACCCTCTGACCCCTTTTATATCCGGAAGGTTGTTTGTGTCCTCCTTAGTGAATACCGAACCAAAGTACTTGTTCAATTGGTCTGCCATTTCTTTGTTCCCCGTTATGACTTCCCCTGATTCTGACTGCAGGGGACCTACGTTTGTCTTTCCTAACCTTTTTCTCTTTACATATCTATGGAAACTTTTGCAATCCGTCTTAATGTTCCCTGCAAGCTTCTTCTCGTACTCCATTTTCCCTGCCCTAATCAAACCCTTTGTCCTCCTCTACTG
This sequence comes from Pristiophorus japonicus, assembly GCF_044704955.1. Classification (NCBI taxonomy): domain Eukaryota; kingdom Metazoa; phylum Chordata; class Chondrichthyes; family Pristiophoridae; genus Pristiophorus; species Pristiophorus japonicus. Next base: position 92,758,502 of record NC_091996.1, read on the forward strand.
AGTTCTAAATTTCTCCCAGTCCCCAGGTTCACTGCTATTTCTGGCCAATTTGTATGCCACTTCCTTGGCTTTAATACTATCCCTGATTTCCCTTGATAGCCACGGTTGAGCCACCTTCCCTTTTTTATTTTTACGCCAGACAGGAATGTACAATTGTTGTAGTTCATCCATGCGGTCTCTAAATGTTTGCCACTGCCCATCCACAGTCAACCCCTTAAGTATCATTCGCCAATCTATCCTAGCCAATTCACGCCTCATACCTTCAAAGTTACCCTTCTTTAAGTTCTGGACCATGGTCTCTGAATTAACTGTTTCATTCTCCATCCTAATGTAGAATTCCACCATATTATGGTCACTCTTCCCCAAGGGGCCTCGCACAACGAGATTGCTAATTAATCCTCTCTCATTACACAACACCCAGTCTAAGATGGCCTCCCCCCTAGTTGGTTCCTTGACATATTGGTCTAGAAAACCGTCCCTTATGCACTCCAGGAAATCCTCCTCCACCGTATTGCTTCCAGTTTGGCTAGCCCAATCTATATGCATATTAAAGTCACCCATTATAACTGCTGCACCTTTATTGCATGCACCCCTAATTTCCTGTTTGATGCCCTCCCCAACATCACTACTACTGTTTGGAGGTCTGTACACAACTCCCACTAACGTTTTTTGCCCTTTGGTGTTCTGCAGCTCTACCCATATAGATCCCATATCATCCAAGCTAATGTCCTTCCTAACTGATGCATTAATCTCCTCTTTAACCAGCAATGCTACCCCACCTCCTTTTCCTTTTATTCTATCCTTCCTGAATGTTGAATACCCCTGGATGTTGAGTTCCCAGCCCTGATCATCCTGGAGCCACGTCTCTGTAATCCCAATCACATCATATCCATTAACATCAATTTGCAGAGTTAATTCATCCACCTCACTCCTTGCATTAAGACACAAAGCCTTCAGGCTTGTTTTTTTAACACCCTTTGTCCTTTTAGAATTTTGCTGTACAGTGGCCCTGTTTGTTTTTTGCCTTGGGTTTCTCTGCCCTCCACTTTTACTCATCTCCTTTCTGTCTTTTGCTTTTGTCTCCTTTTTGCTTCCCTCTGTCTCCCTGCATTGGTTCCCATCCCCCTGCCATATTAGTTTAACTCCTCCCCAACAGCACTAGCAAACACTCCCCCTAGGACATTGGTTCCGGTCCTGCCCAGGAGAGAGAGAGAGAGGCTGAGGGGAGAGAGAGAGAGAGAGAGAGAGAGAGAGAGAGAGAGAGAGAGAGAGAGGCTGGGGGGGGGGGGGGGAGAGAAAGAGAGAGAGGCTGCGGGGGGGGGGGGGAGAGAGAGGGAGAGAGAGAGGCTGTGGGGAGGGAGACAGAGACAGAGAGGCTGGGGGGAGAGAAAGAGGCTGGGGGTAGAGAGAGCGAGAGGCTGGAGGAGAGAGAGCGAGAGAGAGACTGGGGGTGTCATGTATGTAACCAGCATGCAACTGTAATCTTCATGTAACTGTAACCTTCATGCAACTCCTGTACACTGTACTTATACCCTAGAAATGCACACCCTGACCACAGGGGGTGAACTTGTGGGAGACACTCCTCACCTGGGTTTCCAGGTATAAAAGGGGAGGTCCCACCCAGGGTCAGCACTCCTTGGTCCTTGGTAATGACTGTGTCTGCAGTACATACCTCGTGTGAGTTTGTAGTACGGTGCAGGGACACCACATTTGGCGACGAGAAACGGGAATCACCGAACCACTGGGATGGCCATCGGTAGCACATGGGAACGTTATTGTGTGGGTGAGGACTGGGACGACTTCGTGGAAAGACTCCAGCAGAGCTTTGTCATGAAGGACTGGCTGGGAGCGACAGCGGCTGATAAGCGGAGGGCGCATCTACTGACCAGCTGCGGACCACAGACGAATGCGCTGATGAAAGACCTGCTCGCACCCCGAAAGCCAGCGGATAAGTCCTTTTAAGTGCTCAGCCAGCTGATCAGTGAGCATCTCAAGTCGGTGAGTAGCGTACACATGGCCCGGCACCGGTTCTACACACACCGGCGTCGGGAGGGACAATACATCTCGGACTTCGTTGCGGACCTGCGGTGCTTGGCCAGTCTCTAAGTTCACAGACGCCTGCAGGGGGGAGATGTTAAGGGACTTTTTCATTGAGGGCATTAATCATGCCGGGATTTTTAGGAAGCTCATAGAGGCCAAGGACTTGACTTTAGAAGGGGCTGCTTTGATAGCTCAGACCTTCATGGCAGGGGAAGAGGAGACCAAGCTAATTTACGCACGCAGCCCTGGTCACAACATGGCAATGGACCAGGGAGTTAACATTGTGAACACGGCTAGGGACCCCGCAGGCAGGCAAGGGCATTTTGAAACCGCCCAGGCAGCAACAGACTCTAGGGTGGGCCCGCAACAGGGATAATGGAAAGGGGATCGGCAATTCACGCCATCACGAGTGTCATGTATCTTACATTATTATATATAACTGTATCCTAACATGCTATACATGACTGTAATAAGATATGACCTGTAACCACCAGCATACCTTACCACCAGGGGTGCACTTGCAAGAGACAGGTATATAAGGGCAGGTCTCAGGCAAGTGCAGCATTCCAGAGCTGTGAAATAAAGGTGCAGGTCCAGAGTGACCTTGACTTCACTACATGCCTCGTGTGAATCTGTACTGAGGGGACATGACTTTACAGTGGCGACGAGTTACGGGATTACAGAATCCACAGAATGGCGAACAACGGATCAGATGAAAAGTACAATGCGGGAGACAATTGAGAGGACTTTATAGAAAGGCTCCAGCAAAGCTTTGTAACCAAAGACTGGTTAGGCGACGATAAGGCAGACAAGAGAAGAGCCCATCTCTTGACCAGCTGTGGCTCGAAAACATACGCTTTAATTAAGGATCTGTTGGCACCCGAGAAACCAGCAAGCAAGTCGTTTGAAGAATTGAGCACACTGGTAAGAGACCACCTGAAGCCAGTGAGCAGCCTACACATGGCCAGACACAGGTTCTACAACTACAGACACTGTGTGGGCCAGAGCATACCCGACTTCATGGCGGAACTTCGGAGGTTGGCTAGTTTATGTGACTTCTCCGATGAACTGAGGAGAGAAATGCTGAGAGACTTTTTCATTGAAGGAATAGGCCACACAAGCATATTCCGAAAATTCATAGAGACCAAGAACCTGACCTTAGAGGCAGCAGCAATGGTTGCACAGACATTCTTGGTAGGGGAAGAAGAAACGAGGTTGATTTACAATGCAGGTACGACAACTAACGAAATATTGGAACAAGAAGTTCACAGCACTAAACAAGCTGCTACCCCCACACACAGACAAAACCGGGAGAACAGGCTCTCGACAGCAGGCAGAAGCCATCAAGGGCCACGGGAATGGCTGTTCCCACCTCATCAACCCACAATGCGAGCAATCAACTACAAACTGAGACAAGCTCAAGAGAGATCAGCCAGACGCAGCTCATTCTTTGGGAACACTTTGAACAATGGAACAGGTCTGTGCTGGAGGTGTGGGGGTAGGCACTCATCAAGGGGATGTTGATTTCAGCAGGCTGTTTGCAGAAATTGTGAATATACAGGGCATTTGGCCTGCATGTGCAAAAAAATGGCAGCTCGGATGGTATACGAATCGGATGGGTCGGAAAGCGGACGAGAAGATGGTGGGGACAGTACCCGGGTCACCGATGTACAGCGGGTCAACACGATCAATGGTCAATGCTCCTACAACAATGATAGAGAATTCAAGCTCTGTAGCCCGGCTGCAGTTTTGAAAAAACACAGACCACGTTGCATGAAGTCATCAATCAACTTGACATTTCAGGACCTTGGGTTGCGAGCCAATTAAAGGTTAACAGTATATCAATTGAGCCAATAAGGTCAAAGAAGGCGAGTTCTTTTCTGTAAATTAAACCAGGTATAAGTATAGCCATTTTGACCATGTGGTCTCAGAAGGACAAAGGTCTGGCTTAAAGCCAGAAGCTTGTTGCTGTTGTTAGAATAAAGTTACATTAAAACTACAACCAGAGTTCGTATTTCATTGGAACTTAAGAGATCTAGCAATTTTGGCGTCATGAACAGGATCGCTGAGGAAAGAAACTGAATTTTGGACATCGGACCTACATACTGAGGTAAGGACTCCTCTTTATAAAAGTCCTCAGTCAGAAGTCTAAATTCGCCTCTCCTTCTATGCGATTCCGAAAGCCTCCGGTTTGCGAACCCTCCGGTTGGTAGTCGGCTCGAGGTCCCATAGACGTCTAACTTCGGCAGTGTGTTAGTTAATTAATCACCGACCTATTGATCGGCTGGAAAGCCTACGACTTGAGACCCCAGTAAAGAAATCAGTATTATGGCAGCAGGAGATAAGAGCAAAGAATTGCCTACAACTGTTAAAGGCGGGCGGGCACCACCTGAAGTTTCGATAGATGAAATCCTCAAACAGTTGAAAGAATACATAGAGCAACAATTCAACTTATCTAAAACCTGTATTAAGATCGAACAAAAGTATGGAACCTCCAAAGGACAATGGTCCTTGGACGAGATTAAAAGGGTCTGGGGAAAAATGACCCGTATGAAAAATAAAGAGCGAACTAGATGGTCCCTAGCCATTATGGGACAGATCCGAAACCGGAATGAAATTATAATGCGTTCCCAACATGATCGAGAACTGACCAGTACAAAGGACCAATTGCAAGCTGTTTGTGCACAGCTGCGACAGAAAAGACTTGAACTTGAAAAGTCGGAAATGGAAGTTAAAGATCTTAAAGGTGAAATTAAAGAATGGAAAAAATCATTAGGTCAAGAGACAGTAATAGGAAAAGGAAAATGTATCGGTCAATTCCCAGGGTACCCATGTTTGGATAAAATAAAAGCGCAAACCCAAAGACACAACCGAGGAATAGATACGGATTCTGAATCTTCTGACGATACAGGGTCAGAGGATGAAGAATTAGGGATGCGCTTTGCCCCGTTTAAAAAAAGACGAGTTGTAGTCAAATCAGAAGAGACTGCGGATGAGGGCGGAACCAAAAAAACGAAGAAAAGGGTGTATGCAGAATATTTAGTTCATGATCCGGCAGACCCAGAGAAAATTGATAAATGGTCCAAGGAATTGCCCAATCCAAAGAAAGGGGGAGTAAAAACGTGGGACCAATTGGACCGCTTAAGAAATATATATCAACTTCATCCCTGGGACGGAGTGCAAATTTTGACCATAATGGTGCCAAAGACACAGGGAAGAAAATTGCACGACAAGGTAGAAGAAGCTTTGAGGCAGGATGAGCAAGAATTAGACGCAGGATGGGAGGCGATTAAACACTGGCTGCAAGCCTTCAGTCCAGCTAAGACAGACTGGGGGAAAATTGCAGCCTGCCAACAGAAAGGAACAGAGGAGGTCCTGGAGTATGACGAGCGGTTTAGATGCACGTGGCTAGAACATTCGGGTATGAATAATACGGATGAGGAAATGGATGAACAAGTGTTTGGACCCCTGAAAGCAGCTTTCGTGGCAGGTCTAAAGCCAGAACTGTCCAAAATGCTTAAGGTAGTGTTACCGGACTGGGAAGGTAGAGGAACTACCTTTGCAGCATTGGTGGATCGATGTAACCAATTAGATCGGGATATGGGAGCTAAAGTTCGAGCTATGCAGGCTGTGGGATGGGAAATCCCAGGATTCCGATAAACAGTTATTCGGAAAATTACCCGGAAAATGTCATTATTGTGGGAAAGAAGGTCACTGGGCCAAGACGTGCAGGGCAAAACAGCAAGGTCCCGGCCGGGGAAGAGGATGCAGCCAGGGATACAATTCAGCCAACAAACCAGGCTTGTCACAAGATAACAACCTCATAGAAGCATTTAAGCAACTGACAATACAACAACAGAAGGAGTTACTTGGGATAGCAAAAAATGATTAGAGCCCACCCTGGCCCCCCTCCTCGCACTAATACAACAGAGGGGAGATGGGATATATATAACTGAGGGTGGGCGATAAGGATGTGGACTGTCTTTTAAACACAGGGGCAGAATTAACATGCTTACCGCTACAATATGGAGACTTTTTGCCGTTGGATGGTAGGGCACGTACAGCCTATGGAGTTGGGGGCCATAAAATGGAAATTAAAAAGGACAACACTGGTACTTATAGGGCTGGGTCCACATGAACTAACCACGCCAGTCTGGATAGGCCCAGTAGATCAACCCCTTTTGGGAATGGTAGTTCTAATCCAAGTAGATTCATCGTTGCATTTCGAGCATGGTCGGGTGACATGGTCAATTAGAACTTTGAAGAAAGAAGAATTGAAAGAACACCCGATATGGGCTAAAGATAAGAACGATTGTGGCCTACTCCAGATGGAGCCTGCGTCATTTACCAGGACTAAGCCTCCATGCACTAAACAGTATCCCATCAGTCCAACTGCCATCGCGGGAATCTTACCGGTTATTCAGCAATTGGAGAAACAAGGGGTGCTTATTAAAACGCATAGCTCCTCCAATAGCCCCATGTGGCCGGTACAGAAATCTAATGAGACTTGCCGTTTGACTGTCGATTATAGGAAAGCTAACCAGTGTATTGATCAAAAAGCTCCTTTGGTCGCAGATCCCTCCACCATTTTTAATGCCCTCAAAACGGAACATAAATATTTCTCGGTTATAGATATGGCCAACGGATTTTGGTCGGTGCCTCTGGCAGTGGTTCGACAGTGGTTTGCTTTCACGGTCCAAGGACAACAGTATACTTGGACCCGGTTACCGCAGGGTTTCCACAACAGCCCTACAGTATTCCAAATGGCTTTACAAAGCCATTTGCGAGAATTACCTCCCCTGTCATCCACAGTCATCCAATATGTAGACGATATCCTGCTAGCTTCAAACACGGAAGAACAGCATGAACAAGATTTACGAGTTTTGCTGGACCACCTTTGGCTGAAAGGACATAAAGCCAGCATCGACAAAGCACAAATATCCCAAGAAGAGGTTGTATACCTGGGACAAAAGATTTCACAAGGAAAGAGAACTTACCCAGGATAGAACTGCAGCCATTCCGGCTGCTAAAATATCCACCACTATTCAGGAACTAAGGTCCTTTTTGGGATTGTGTAACTTTAACAGAAATTGGATTGACTCCTTCACACAGCTTGCTCAGACACTGAATGATATCTTAAAGGGGAAACGTGCCTCTAAAGAAGCCATCACCCTCACTAAGGAACAGCAAGAGGCCTTCCTGAGTTTGAAAAAGGCTTTGTGTTCGGCACCGGCTCTGGGAATCCCCGACAGTGGTAAGCCATTTACCCTGTTTGTCCATGAGAAAGAAGGATACATGACAGCTATACTGACACAAGAACATGGGGATCGGCAAAGACCTATTGGCTATTATTCGGCAAAACTGGATGCGGTAGCCCTCGGATGGGGAAGTTGCCTAAGAGCCATGGAAGCTACATGTCGAGCGGTAATGATCACTGCGGGTCTAGTCCTCGACCAAAAGCTGATTGTCAAGTGTCCCCACACCGTACATGCTTTGCTGTCTATGAATAGAATGTCTCAGGTGACGGCAGCTAGATGAACCCGCTGGACAGCAGTTTTGGAAGCTCCTAATCTCCATATCGTCCGGGCCAGCCCGATTAATCCCACAACTATGCTCCCGATGTCAGAATCGAGGGAGCAAGAGGGGGGAGAACGTGAAGAGCATGACTGCATGGAGATTTTAAAAGAAACAGAAGAAGCAGCCTTAGCAGCAGAGGAGCCTCTGCACAACCCAGACATCATCCTGTTTACAGATAGTTCCTCCTTTGTTGACAATGGTACCAGAAAAGCAGGATGGGCAGTTACAACCTTATATGAGGTAGTGGCAAAAGGATGTTTACCCTCAGGAACGTCAGCACAACAGGCCGAGTTATGGGCCCTGTCAGAAGCATGTCGAATAGCAGAAGGACAGACAGCTAACGTCTACACAGATTCGCATTACGCTTTTGGAGTCGCTCACGACTTTAGTCTGTTATGGCGGAAAAGGGGATTCCTCACTGCTGCTGGTACACCTATCCGAAATGGATAAGAAGTCCGAGACTTACTAGAGGCCATACAATTACCTCAGGAAGTGTCCATCCTGAAGTGTAAGGCCCATACCAAGGAAAATACCACAGAAACACAGGGAAATGCCCTAGCCGACCAGGCAGCTAAAGATGTTGCCTCACAGGGCGTTCCCCCAGAAGAACCAACACAGATGTGCAGATTGAAAGCACTCAGGACTCTGACACGAGACCTTCAAACAATGCAAGGCGAGTGCTTCCGAGAGGAAAAATGGACATGGATTGAGGCAGGAATTAAGCTATGTGAAGATCGTGTCTGGAGACAAAGAGTTACCGACAAGCCAGTCGCGCCACAAGCACTTATGCCTTTTTTAGCCCAACAGATCCACTCGTGGGGACACTTGGCCTCACGACAGATGACGGCATGGTTCCAGAAAAGCTGGTGGGGTCGGGGATTTAAAAAACATGCCCAGCTGTTGGCAGATAATTCTGGAACCATCATGGTAATGCCCCAACTGAGGCCCCCTGCCCCTGTCGGACCATTCCAGCATCTGCAGGTTAATTATATATCTCTTCCTTCATGCCAAGGATACACTAACATTCTTGTCATGGTCGATAGATTCTCTAGATGGGTAGAAGCTGTCCCAACTAAAAGAGCCACAGCCAATCACACTGCAAAGGTCTTGGGTAAGGATTACATTCCCCAATGGGGAGTCCCGAGTAGCATTGACTCAGATCAGGGAACACATTCCACAGGTGCTGCCTGGATGGTGTCGAATTGCCCTTGCCTGCCTGCGGGGTTCTAAGTCGTGTTTACAATGTTAACTCCCTGATCCATCGCCACGTTGAAAGCAGAGTTGCACGCATATATAATCTTGGTTTCCTCCTCCCCGCCATGAAGGTCTGAGCCATCAACGCCGCCGCTTTCAAGGTCAAGTCCTTGGTCTCAATTAGCTTTGTGAAAATCCCGGCATGACCAATGCCCTCAATAAAGAAATCCCTTAACATCTCCCCCCTGCAGGCATCTGTAAACTTAGAGAGGCTGGCCAAGCGCCGAAGGTCTGCAACAAAGTCTGGTATGCTCTGTCCTTCCTGACGTCGGTGTGCATAGAATTGGTGTCGGGCCATGTGTATACTGCTCGCCGGTTTGAGGTGCTCACCGATCAGTTTGCTGAGCTCCTCAAAAGGTTTTGTCCGCCGGCTTCTCGGGTGCGAGCAGGTCTTTCATCAGCGCGTACGTCTTAGGTCCACAGCTGGTCAGTAGATGCGCCCTTCGCTTGTCAGCCGCTGCCTCTCCCAGCCAGTCCTTCGTGACAAAACTCTGCTGGAGCCTCTCAACGAAATCGTCCCAGTCCTCTCCAACACAGTACCATTCCTCCGTGCTACCGGTGGCCACTCTCGTGAGTCGTTGATTTCCGTTTCTCGTCGCCAAATGTAGTGTCCTTGTATACTACTATAAATTCACACGAGGCACGTTCTGCAGACAAGGTCACTCTGTGACCCGAACCTTTAGTCCCAGGACCAAGAAGTGATGACCCTTCTATGGGACCTCCCTTTAAATACCTGGATGACCAGGTGAGGAGTGTCTCCCACAAGTTCACCCCCTGTGGTCAAGGTGTGCATTTCTTAGGTGTATACAGTATGCAGTCTTGTTACATGAAGGTTACATACATGACAGTTAAGATGCCAGACAGCCACACAATGGGCAGGGAGAGGGAAAAAATCTTCACCAAACACCCCACAGCACAGAGAGACAGAGGTAGACTAGTAGGGGGTTCGCTTGATCTAAAACTTTGGCACGTAGCAGTAAGTTTAAATTTCTCCCTCCCAAATTTGAAATCCCCTCATTCACACAGCCACATGGAAGCCCAGGCAGCACAGGCAAGCTATTGCACCACAGACCCAATGGGCTGCCCCTCCCACAGAGCGCGGGATGAATCGGCCTCATTCCTTCCCTCCCCCGGGAGCTCAGACCGAGTGAATCTCCACAGTTGACACCCTGGCCCCGATCGACCAACTCAGTCCTGACCAGGGACCTGGAGCGAGCTCTCCCTGCTCTGTACAACACATACTCTTACACCAGGGAGCAGGGATCCTGTTCAATTCTACTCTCTCCCCTCCCCACAGCTTAACCCTGGGGGCATTAGAGAGAAAAATAACTGGAGAAGCTCTGACCTCGGCTCCCCCGCGAGGGGCCGACAGGAAGGGGACTGCAGCCCAAACCGCTTTGGTTAAAACAGGAGAAACTGTGGGCTAGACTTTCCCTAAAGGCCCTCAACGCCCGATTGCCCGCTGAGAAGAACCGCTAACGTTCGGTGAGTAACGCTGGCGAGAATTTCCATTTTTATGTTTAAAGTCATTAAGATTAATCGCCCGGCGAAAAAATTGGCCTTGCACACTCATTGTCGGCAGTTTTCTCGGTGGGTAAGTGGAAAGTTAGTAACATAGAAAATAGGTGCAGGAGCAGGCCATTCGGCCCTTCGAGCCTGCACCGCCATTCAATAAGATCATGGCTGATCATTCAACCTCAGTACCCCTTTCCTGCTTTCTCTCCATACCCCTTGATCCCTTTGGCCGTAAAGGCCATATCTAACTCCCTTTTGAATATATCTAACGAACTGGCCTCAACAACTCTCTGCGATAGGGAATTCCACAGGTTCAGAAGTTTCTCCTCATCTCGGTCCTAAATGGCTTACCCCTTATCCTTAGACTGTGACCCCTGGTTCTGGACTTCCCCAACATCGGGAACATTCTTCCTGCCTCTAACCTGTCCAATCCCGTCAGAATTTGATATGTTTCTATGAGATCCTCTCTCATTCTTCTAAACTCCAGTGAATAAAGGCCCAGTCGATCCAGTCTCTCATGTCAGTCCTGCCATCCCAGGAATCAGTCTGGTGAACCTTCGCTGTACTCCCTCAATAGCAACATGGGCAGTCGTTACTGGAATGGACGGCAAGTGCTAAAATTTAGTCCGAGGCTGCGGTTGGGCCTAGGGAAGGGGGAAAACTTTAAAAAATGTCAATTAAAAAAAACGTACACAACATTCCCAGGACAGTTTTACACCTAATCGGCGTTTTAAAATTAAAAAAAAATAAAGAACTATTAACTGACCTTTCTTTGCAGGATACTCACCTCCTGCCCTGTTTAAGCAGCTTTTACAGGGCGGGTCTCTCGGCGATCTGGACGTCGGCGGTTGAGGCCAAACTTAGAGCGCCGGTTGTTCTCGGCGTTGCACGTGGGCGGTTTGGTCCCAGCGGCCGACTTCAGATGTGGCCGATAACGTTGAAAAACTTATGTGGAAACTTTTGCCGGGCGGAGAAACAGCTGTACCGTCGAGAAAAATCGCCGACAATGGAGCCGCAGGTCTAGCCCTGTATCTGCAAATTACCAGCAAAGTTTTAAAAGCAGGGCGGCGGCTTGGGAAAGCGCTACTTCCGTCTGCAAACTGTGCCAAGTCCGCGGGGCAGCAGCTCGCTTTCGTCTCCCAGTGTTGCTGTGGATTTGTGCCGATTGGGGCTGAAATTTCGCCATCCGCTGTCGAAATCTCGACCTCCGAAAAGAATTACTCCGACACTTACAGCTCCGGTAGAAGTTTCTTTAATTTACTTGCTAGCAAGGGGCAGGTTACACTCAGTCAAGGGCTAAGTGAACACCTCTGCAATGGTTCAGTTTAATAAGATATTTATACAGTAAAACCCAAGTTATGGCCTCTCCCTGTGTATTGCTCTGTCTCACAGTCAGTGAATACAGATAAAGAGTTAATTACTATATCCTGGTCCAGACATGGTATCCAGATATTTCCTTTTGTCAGGGTTATCAGTTGGCCAGCCGGCCATTACTCCATGAGTCATAGGTAATGGGCTATCACCTGTCTTGTATTGTGTCAGGATTGTTCCAATTTCCTGGTCAGTTTACCTGTTTGCATCAAATGGATGAGGTCTCGGAAAGAGATAATGGCTAGAAGATAAGGGTGGGGTGACATGGAACTCCTGTAGTGTAGACAATAGGAAAGCACCATGGGGGGTACTTGTCTCAGCATGACTTGTCTCCTAGCTGTCTGATGGCCATCAGCCATCTCAAACCAGGTTTAGCTGTTTATGCAAGCTGACTGCTAAAATGCAGAAAGTTCTGGAAGGGCCAGGACTCCATTTTGATCAAAAGGCACACAAATACCGTATGGTATCAGCTTAGATAAAAATACATTTCCACACCGCCCCTCCCCAATCGGACACGGTGGGCTTGTGCTCGTCTCGTTCCAACTCATTACGGAAGTAAAAAATAAATCCTTCGCACGTCGCCAAATGCAAGAGAGTGCCAAGTGGTGGGGTTTGAAGGGTGTCAGAGTGGCAGAACTAGTTCCCCATATTAATGGTCCCGGACTTTCCCCAACATATTACCCCTCCCAGGCAGAAAGTGCCAGCCGCCAAGTTAACTGCCACCTCCTCTCGCCGGGGAAAAGCTGGTTTGAAATCCCAAGTGTCGATTAGAGAGAGTGAAGTTAGTAAAGAGGGAGTTGAAACTCGAGCCCTGGGTCAAAGACCTACCGTAATCTTCGACAAATTGCCGTCAGGAACCGAGGCCCATACCGACGGCGTGCCTTCAAAACCGACAAATACAACATCTCCACAATTACCCGTAGCCATCATATTGTCAATGTAAAGCTGCCAACTTGACATAGTGGAGATGGGGAGCTGGACTAGACACAGAGAGAGAACTGGAGAAGTCAGAGCAACTGGGGAGAACCTTAAAGTCAATTTGGAACAGGAAGAAGCAGCGGATCTGGGTGTGTTCTCTGCTCAATCCTGTATCAATCCACCGTGCAAACACTCCGGCTTAATGCACCCGCCCAAACTCAGCCCTTGCCGCACACTTGCATTGGGACGATAACTCTTTCGTTACCTTGAAAACATCGGGACTATTTCCCTCCGTGGAGGCACATATTGTGGTTGGGCAGAGCTATTCGACAATCTTTTTCCGCTGTGAAGTTTTTTTTGCCTCAAAAGGGAGGGTGTGAACCTCATGCTTACATCAAACTTATGGCAACTTCTTTCGATTGTTCTTAAAAAAAAATAGTTTGGAAAATGTTTTCTGGGGCAAACGACCAAACAGAACCAGCTCAAGAGCTGGTTCTGTTTGCTCAAAGGGATGGCACTTTTAATCAGCTCACTGAACGAGTTTTTCAAAATTTAACGTCAAATTTCAGCAGCAAGATTTGACTCATCTCATAAAATGTCTGTAATTCTGATTAACAATGGTCTACACCTTTACACCAATATTTGACGTATAAGAGAGGAAAATGTTTGTACTTGGCAAACTGAGGGATGTTATCGCTGGGGTGGATGGTCAATGATCATCATACGCAGTCCGTCGGAATCGAGGAAGACCTGTTTCCACAGTTCTCAGGTGGCTGTAAAGTCCAATACGGGAATTACAGGCTCTGTAACCAGTGGGGCAGACAGTGGTTGAAGGAAAGGGTGGGTGGGGAGTCTGGTTTGCCGCACGCTCCTTAAACAGTCGGCAGCACTTGCACCCACACCTGACACAAAGGAAGATGGTTATTGGGTGTCGGAGGCCCAGAACATGTACTAGGGCTTCCTCAAGGAAGCACCCATGACTCTACCGCCACTGATCTTCTCTGTCAATACTAAAGGATGATGCCCATGTGTTCACCTTCATTCCGAACTCCTCTAGTAATGAAGCAGCCTGTGCTAGCCTACAGTGGGATCTGGACCATATCCAGGCTTGGACTGACAAGTTGCAGATAACATCACAAGTACCAGCAAGAGAAAGCTCAAGCTTCTCCCACTGACCTTCACTAACTTCACCAATCCAGGGTCCCTCACCATCAACATCTTGCCTGTCATCAGAAGCTTACCTGGGCCAGTTAGTTAGGTCACAGCTAGAATACTGCATGCAGTTCTGATCACCACATTACAGGAAGGATGTGATTGCACTGGAGAGAGTACAGAGGAGATTTACCAGGATATTGCCTGGATATGGAGAATTTTAGCTATGACTCAACATCGGATCGGCTGGGGTTGTTTTCCTTGGAACAGAGGAGGCTGAAGGGAGACCTATTTGAGGTGTATAAAATGATGAGGGGCCTAGATAGAGAAGGACCTAATTCCCTTAGCAGAGGGGTCAATAACCAGGGGGCATAGATTTAAAGGAATTGGGGGGAGGTTTAGAGGGGATTTGAGGGGAAATTTCTTCACCCAGAGGGTGGTGGGGGTCTGGAACTCAGTGCCTGAAAGGGTGGTAGAGGCAGAAGCCCTCATCACATTTAAAAGGTACAGGCAACTCTCGATTATCTGTACACGGATCTAACGGAGAATCCACTGCAACGGCACTTTTAAAAACTGTGATAGTGTCCCGTGTACAGCTGCACCGAGATGGACATTTCGCTGTTTTTCTAATCTCAGCACCGGAAAACAAGCTGATCCCAACTGCAACAGAAAGCAATGCAAAGCTCCTGTCCAAACTACTCATTTTTGGCCTTTAACGTGCTCTTACACACGACCATTAAACCCATCCCACACACAGTCCTGCGCTGACCACTTTCTGCACCGCCCACTGGTTGCACGAAAGCGCTGACATCAGTGAGTAACTGCAGCCCTGGGTGCAATGAATGATTTATTGAATGTTCCCACTCCAGAGAGTTTAAAAATATCCACTTTCAACACAATAGGGTTCACCGTGTCCTTGCCCGCGTTTTTACCTTTCTCTCCACGTCAAATTTGGGAACCAAATATTCTCGTACGTGCACTCGCCCTAGCGGCAAAATCGTTTACCCTGAATAGTCCAATCCCCGAGGGACCCGGATAATCGAGAGTTGCCTGTACTTGGACGTGCACTTAAAGAGCAGTAACCTAAAAGGCTACTGACCTAGTTCTGGAAGGTGGGATTAGGCTGGATAACTCTTTTTTGACCAGCACGGACACGATGGGTCGAAATGGCCTTATCTGTGTTGTAATCTTTCTATGATGCTATGATCTATACCCCTATCCCCGGCCCAATGTACCCCACTCCCAATGTATTCCAACCACAAGGTACCCCAGGCACAATGTACCCCAGGTCCAATGTACCCCAACCCCAGGCCCAATGTATCCCAGGCCCAATGTACCCCAACCCCAGGCCCAATGTACCCTAACCCCAGACCCAATGTACCCCAACCCCAGGCCCAATGTACCCCAGGCCCAATGTATCCCAATCCCAGGCCCAATGTACCCCAGGCCCAATGTACCCGAACCCCAGGCCCAATGTACCCCAGGCCCAGGTAGCAGTAATGGCTGTGGCCCCTCTGCCCTCTGTCCAAAACCAGCAGCCAAGGTTTCCAGGCCGAGGGTATTCTTGGTGGTCCTCGGTGGCACTTACGTTTCTCAGCTCCCATACCCTTGCTGCTGACCCTCTCCGATCCTGCGGTCCGTGAGGGGAGGGGTACGGCAACCCCCACCGCCCACCCCTCACCTTCCATCGGTTCTTGCCTGTAGTTCTGGGAGGGGAATGAGGCAGGAGGTAGCATCAGATCTGCAGAAGCTGGGGGCACAGACTCTGCCCCGGTCCCTGTATTTTGTGCTCGGAAACTGAGTGTTCGCCAGAAGTGAAGCCAAGGATCATCAGCCTCCCCACATGGAATAGAACAGCTGAATCCTGATCCCGATGTGAAGCTAACCCAGGATTGTTGGACTTGGAGACATCAGTTCAAATCGGTACAAGGCAAGTTCTGGGCTGATGTCAAGAGGCACATCCTCACACGGACCTCTGGGATCCATTGTCCTCGCTGCTGGTGCACCAGACACAAAGCAGAAGATGTGATTGACGGGTGAATGTAGCGGGGCAGTGTTCGGGCAGTTAGTTGTCCACTCATTAGTGATTAACGAACAGCAGCCACCTTGTGAACGATCACTGTTACTCAGTCACCGTACCACCGCTCTGTCCAGCCCGCCAATCGTCAGCAATGCAGCCCCGAGCTGAGTGGGGCCTTAGTGAGAATACACATACCGTGTCCTCATAATTCTCTCTCTCCTCTCCTCAATGTTCAACATCACAAATGACTGTGAGGGTGGTGTATTATCCGACTAATGTATTGGCTTCATGGGTTCTTTGCTTAAGAATTCATAGCAACACATTGATACTAAGAAACATAGAAACATAGAAAAGAGATGCAGGAGTAGGCCATTCGGCTGATCATGCAACTTTAGTACCCCATTCCTGCTTTCTCTCCATACCCCTTGATCCCTTTAGCTGTAAGGGCCATATCTAACTCCTTTTTCAATATATCTAGCAAACTGGCCTCAACAACTTTCTGTGGTAGAGAATTCCACAGGTTCACAATTCTCTGAGTGAAAAAGTTCTCCTCATCTCGGTCCTAAATGGTTTACCACTTATCCTTAGACTGTGTCCCCTGGTTCTGGACTTCCCCAACATCGGGAACATTCTTTCTGCATCTAACCTGTACAATCCCGTCAGAATTTTATATGTTTCTATGAGATCCTCTCTCATTCTTCTAAATTCCAGTGAATATAAGCCTAGTCGATCTAGTCTTTCTTCATATGTCAGTCCTGCCATCCCGGGAATCTGGTGAACCTTCACTGCACTCCTCAACAGCAAGAATGTCCTTCCTCAGATTAGGAGACCAAAACTGTACACAATATTCAAGGTGTGGCCTCACCAAGGCCCTTTATAACTGCAGTAAGACTTCCCTGCTCCTATACTCAAATCCTCTCGCTATGACGGCCAACATGCCATTTGCCTTCTTCACGTCCTACTGTACCTGTATGCCAACTTTCAATGACTGATGTACAATGACACCTAGGTCTTATTGCACCTCCCCTTTTCCTAATCTGTCACCATTCTGATAATACTCTGCCTTCCTTTTTTTTGCCACCAAAGTGGATAACCTTACATTTATCTACATTATACTACATCTGCCATGCATTTGCCCACTCACCTAACCTGTCTAAGTCACCCTGCAGCCTCTTAGCATCCTCCTCACAGCTCACACTGCCACCCAGCTTAGTGTCATCTGCAAACTTGGATATATTACATTCAATTCCTTTGTCTAAATCATTAATGTACATTGTAAATAGCTGGGGTCCCAGCACTGAACCTTGTGGTACCCCACTAGTCACTGCCTGCCATCCTGAAAAGGACCCATTTATTCCTACTCTTTGCTTCCTGTCTGCCAACCAGTTCTCTATCCACATCAATACATTACCCCCAATACCATGTGCTTTAATTTTGCACACTAATCTCTTGTGTTGGACCTTGTCAAAGGCCTTTTGAAAGTCCAAATACACCACATCCACTGGTTCTCCCTTATCCACTCTACTAGTTACATTCTCAAAAAATTCTAGAAGATTTGATTTCCCTTTTATAAATCTATGCTGACTTGGACCAATCCTGTCACTGCTTTTCAAATGCGCTGCTATTACATCTTTAATAATTGATTCCAATATTTTCCCCACTACCGATGTCTAACTGGTCTATAAGTCCCTGTTTTCTCTCTCCCTCCTTTTTTAAAAAGTGGGGTTACATTAGCTACCCTTCAATCCATAGGAACTGATCCAGAATCTATAGAATGTTGGAAAATGACTACCAATGCATCCACTATTTCTAGGGCCACTTCCTGAAGTACTCTGGGATGCAGAATATCAGGCCCTGGGGATTTATCGGCCTTCAATCCCATCAATTTCCCGAATACAATTTCCTGACTAATAAGGATTTCCTTCAGTTCCTCCTTCTCGCTCGACCCTCGGTCCCCTAGTATTTCCAGAAGGTTATCTGTGTCTTCCTTAGTGAAGACAGAACCAAAGTATTTGTTCAACTGGTCTGCCATTTCTTTGTTCCCCATTATAAATTCACCTGAATCTGACTGCAAGGGACCTACATTTATCTTCACTAATCTTTTTCTCTTCACATATCTATAGACGCTTTTGCAAAGTTTTTATGTTCCCAGCAAGCTTATTCTCAAACTCTATTACCCCCCACCTAATTAAACCCTTTGTCCTCCTCTGCTGAATTCTAAATTTCCCTCAGTCCTCAAGTTTGCTGCTTTTTCCGGCCAATTTATATGCCTCAATCCTTGGATTTAACACTATCCCTAATTTCACTTGTTAATCACGGTTGAGCCACCTTCCCCATTTTATTTTTACTCCAGACAGGGATGTACAATTGTTCAAGTTCATCCATGTGATCCTTAAATGTCTGCCATTGCCTATCCACCGTCAACCCTTTAAGTATCATTTGCTAGTCTATCCTAGCCAATTCACGTCTCATACCATCGAAGTTACCTTTCTTTAAGTTCAGGACCCTAGTCTCTGAATTAACTGTGTCACTCTCCATCTTAATGAAGAATTCTACCATATTATGGTCACTCTTCCCCAAGGGGCCTCGCACAACAAGATTGCTAATTAGGGGGAAGAGAGAGACTGGGTGAAGTAGAGATTTGGGGGTGGAGAGAGAGACGGGGTCGGGGGGGGAGTGACTGGGGGGGAGGGAGAGACTGGGAGGAGAAATAGAGATGGTGGGGGAAGGGAGAGAGAGGCTGGGGTAGGAGAGAGAGACTGGGGTGGGGGAGGGAAGAAAGAGACTGGGGGGGAAAGAGAGAAACTGGGGGGGTAGAGAGAGAGAGACTGGGGGGAGGGAAAGAGAGAGACAGACTGGGGGAGAGAGAGACTGGGGGGTGGGGGTGGAGAGAGAGAAAGACTGGGGGGAAAGAAACCGTGGGGTGGGAGAGAGAGACTGGGAGAGGGAGGGGAGAAAGAGACTGGGGAGGAGAGAGAGAGAGACTGGGGGGGGTAGAGAGAGAGACTGAGGGGAGGAAGAACAGGGAGAAGAGAGAGAGAGAGACTGGGGGGGCGGGTAGAGTGAGAGAAAAGCTGGGGGGAGAGAGAAACTGGGGAGGGGAAAGAGAGACTGGGGGTGAGAGAGAAGCTGGTGCGAGAGAGAGACTGGAAGGGGGAGAGAGAGAGAGAGAGTGGGGGGGGGGGGAGAGGAACAGCGCCCCCCCTGTGCATATAAAAGGAACAGCGCCCCCTGTGCATATAACAACATAATCATCATCATAGGCAGTCCCTCGGAATCGAGGAAGACTTGCTTCCACTCTTAAAATGAGTCCTTAGGTGGCTGTACAGTCCAATACGAGAATCACAGTCCCTGTCACAGGTGGGACAGACAGTCGTTGAGGGAAGGGGGGGGGCGGGTGGGACTGGTTTGCCGCACGCTCTTTCCGCTGCCTGCGCTTGATTTCTGCAAACTCTCGGCGACGAGACTCGAGGTGTTCAGTGCCCTCCCGGATGCACTTCCTCCACTTAGGGTGGTCTTTGGCCAGGGACTCCCAGGTGTCGGTGGGGATGTTGCACTTTATCAGGGAGGCTTTGAGGGTGTCCTTGTAATGTTTCCGCTGCCCACCTTTGGCTCATTTGCTGTGAAGGAGATCCGATTACAGCGCTTGCTTAGATATAACAGGAACAGCGCCCTCTGTGCATATAACAGGAACAGCACCCCCTATACATATAACAGGAACAGCGCCCTCTGTGCGTATAACAGGAACAGCGTCCCCTATACATATAACAGGAACAGCGCCCTCTGTACATATAACAGGAACAGCTCCTCTGTACATATAATAGGAACAGCGCCCCCTATACATATAACAAGGAACAGCGCCCTCTGTACATATAACAGGAACAGCGCCCTCTGTACATATAACAGGAACAGAGTCCCCTATACATATAACAAAGAACAGCGCCCTCTGTATATATAACAGGGACAGTGCCCTCTATACATATATCATCATAGGCAGTCCCTCGGAATCAAGGAAGACTTGCTTCCACTCCCAAAGTGAGTTATTTGATGGCTGAACAGTCCGATACAAGAGCCACAGACCCTGTTACAGGTGGGACAGACATTCGTTGGGGGAAGGGGTCGGTAAGGCTGGTTTGCCGCGTGCTCCTTCTGCTGCCTGTGCCTGGCCTCGTCATGCTTCTTGCATCGAGACTGAAAGTGGGACTTTCTCCACCTCAGGCGGTCAGCAGCCAGGGTCTCCCAGGTGTCAGTGGTGATTTTTTTTTTTTTTTTTATAAATTCGTAGCCAATCGTTTCCAATTCTTTGTCAAGTCACAAACGCCAGAGGTCACCCTGCACCAGTCAAGGATCACTCTGCGCCAATGCTCTTAGCCAAAAGGCCTAGAGCCACTGCACCGTTCCTGGAAGTACTGCAATACCAGGTTCGTGCCATGGAGGTGGATGGGTCAGGTCCCCCACACACCTCCGTGGAGGTGGATGGGTCAAGCCATCCCACCCACCTCCTGTTTACAAAAATGTAAGCATATACCTTCCTGACCAGGGAGAAACCACCCGGAAGTCATGGTGGCTGGTCAGGTTAGTTATGCAGATCTTAGCCAAAAGGCCGAGAAGCGTGGTGATGTCGCACTTTACCAGGGAGGCTTTGAGGGTATCCTTATAACATTTCCGCTGCCCACCTTTGACTCGTTTAGCATGAAGGAGCTCTGCATAAAGCATTTACTTAGGAAGTCTTGTATCTGGCATGCATACTATGTGGTCTGCCCAGCGAAGCTGATCAAGTGTGGTCAGTGCTTCAATACTGGGGATGTTAGCCTGGTCGAGGACACTGGGGGATGATGTTATAACAGGAACAGCGCCCCCTGTACATATAACAGGAACATCGCACTCTGTACATATAACAGGAACAGCGCCCTCTGTGCCTATAACAGGAACAATGCCCCCTGTACATATAACAGGAACAACGCCCCCTGTACATATAACAGGAACAACGCCCCCTGTGCATATAACAGGAACAGTGCCCTTTGTACATATAACAGGAACAGTGCCCTCTGTACATATAACAAGAATAGCGCTCTCTGTACATATAACAGGAACAGTACCCTCTGTACATATAACAAGAATAGTGCTCTCTGTACATATTACAGGAACAACGCCCCCTGTGCCAATAACAGGAACAACGCCCCCTGTACATATAACAGGAACAACGCCCCCCGTAAATATAGCAGGAACAGTGCCCTCTATACATATAACAGGAACAACGCCCCCTGTACATATAACAGGAACAACGCGCCCTGTGCATATATCAGGAACAGTGCCCCCTGTGCATATAACAGGAATAGCGTTCTCTGTTTATATAACAAGGAACAGCGCCCCCAGTGACATGGACCATGTACAGCAGACACCTCAAGTTGTTGGAGAAATATCACCAACGATGTCTCCACAAGATCTTACAAGTCCCCTGGAAGGAGAGGTGCACCAACATCAGCGTCCCCAGCATTGAAGCACTGACCACACTCGATTAGCTCCGCTAGGCGGGCCACATAGTTCGCATGCCAGACACGAGACTCCCAAAGCAAGTGCTCTACTAGGAGCTCCTTCACAGCAAATGAGCCAAAGGTGGGCAGCGGAAACGTTACAAGGACACCCTCAAAGCCTCTCTGATAAAGTGCAACATCCCCACTGACACCAGGGAATCCCTGGCCAAAGACCGCCCTAAGTGGAGGAAGTGCATCCGGGAGGGCACTGAGCACCTCGAGTCTCAACGCCGAGAGCATGCAGAAAGCAAGCACAGGCAGCGGAAGGAGCGTGCGGCAAACCAGTCCCACCGACTCTTTCTTCAACCACTATCTGTCCCACCTGTGACAGAGTCTGTATTGGACTGTTCAGCCACCAAAGAACTCACTCCAGGAGTGGAAGCAAGTCTTCCTCGCTTCCGAGGGACTGCCTATGATGATGATGATGACATATAACAGGATCAGCGCTCCCTGTCATCATCATAGGCAGTCACTTGAAATCGAGGAAGACTTGCTTCCACTCTAAAAGTGAGTTCTCAGGTGACTGGACAATCCAATATGGGAATTACCGTCAATGGTGGGACAGACAATTGTTGAAGGAAAGGGTGGGTGGGACTGGTTTGCCGCACGCTCCTTCTGCTGCCTGCGCTTGGTTTCTGCATGCTCTCGGCGATGAGACTCAAGGTGCTCAGTGCCCTCCCGGATGCGCTTCCTCCACTTAGGGCAGTCTTTGGCCAGGGACTCCCAGGTGCCGGTGGGGATGTTGCACTTTATCAGGGAGGCTTTGAGGGTGTCCTTGAAACATTTCCTCTGCCCACCTGGGACTCGCTTGCCGTGTAGGAGTTCCCAGTAGAGCGCTTGCTTTGGGAGTGTTGTGTCAGGCATGCGGACAATGAGGCCGGCCCAACGGAGCTGGTCGAGTGTGGTCAGTGCTTCAATGCTGGGGATGTTGGCCTGGTTGAGAACGCTAACATTGGTGCATCTGTCCTCCCAGTGGATTTGCAGGATCTTTCGGAGGCAGCGCTGGTGTCTACTGTACATGGTCCACTTCTAGGAGGGCGGGTATTACTACAGCCCTGTAGAGATGAATGATAAGGGAGTCAAGGGTTTGGGGAACAGGCAGGACAGTGGAGTTGAGGCCAAGATCAGATCAGCCATGATCTTATTGAATGGCGAAGCAGGCTCGAGGGGCCGAATGGCCTACTCCAGCTCCTATTTCTTATGTTCTTTTGTTCTTCTAATACAGAATCACGCTTAATATGGGAAGTACAAAGGAATAAAAGGGGCAAAGAGAGAGCATGAGAATAGATTAGCAACTAACAAAAGGGAACCCAAATGTCTTTTATAAACATACAAATAGTAAACGAAGGGTGGAGCCGATTAGGGACCAAAATGCAGATCATCTTGTGGAGCCAGAGGGTATGGCTGAGACACTAAATGAGTGCTTTGCATCTGTCTTCATCAGAGAAGACGATGCTGTCAAAGTAGCAATAAAAGTGGCAACAGCGATATTAGACAGAATAAAAATAGGTAAAGAGGCAGCGCTCAGAGTAGAAAGGTCAGCGTGTCGGGACGGGAAGCATCCTCGGTGTCATGTGTGTATGCTTGGGGTTATTGGCCACCAGGTGGTGCCACTGTCGGAAGTCATTGGGCTGTGCGCACGTCTGCGCCAGCCCAGGTATAGCGGGTAAGCCATCACGTAGTGTAATCACTCTGGGCCCGAATAAAGCAGAGCCAAGTTTGTCCTGTGTTAGTTTACAGTATTCAGTCTATCGAGTTAATACATACATAACACTCGGTTACTGAGAGAAGTAAGGATTGAAATTACAGAGGCTCTGGCCACAATCTCCCAATCCTCCTTGGATATGAAAGTGGCGCCAGAGGACTGGAGGATTGCAATTGTTACACCCCTGTTTAAAAAAGGGGGAATAAGATAAACACTGCAACTACAGGCCAGTGACTAACGTCAGTGGTGAGGAAACTTTTAGAGACAATAATCCGGGACAAAATTAATTGCCGTTTGGAAATGTATGGTCTAATAAATGAGGGGAGTGTGGAATAAACGGGTCCTTTTCAGAATGGCAGGCAGTGACTAGTGGTGTACCGCAAGGTTCAGTGCTGGGCCCCCAGCTATTTACAATATACATTAATGATTTGGACGAAGGAATTGAGTGTAATATCTCCAAGTTTGCAGATGACGCTAAGCTGGGTGGCAGTGTGAGCTGTGAGGAGGATGCTAAGAGGCTGCAGGGTGACTTGGATAGGTTAGGTGAGTGGGCAAATGCATGGCAGATGCAGTATAATGTGGATAAATGTGAGGTTATCCACTTTGATGGCAAAAACAGGGAGGCAGAATATTATCTGAATGGTGACAGATTAGGAAAAGGGGAGGTGCAACGAGACCTGGGTGTCATGGTACATCAGTCATTGAAAGTTGGCATGCAGGTGCAGCAGGTGGTGAAGAAGGCAATTGGCATGTTGGCCTTCATAGCAAGAGGATAACAGCAAGGAGGTCTTACTGTAGTTGTACAGGGCCCTGGTGAGGCCACACCTTGAATATTGTGTACAGTTTTGGTCTCCTAATCTGAGGAAGGACATTCTTGCTATTGAGGGAGTGCAGCGAAGGTTCACCAGACTGATTCCCGGGATGACAGGACTGACATATGAAGGAAGACTGGATCGACTAGGCTTATATTCACTGGAATTTAGAAGAATGAGAGGGGATCTCAAAGAAACATATAACATTCTGACGGGACTGAACAGGACTGAGCAGGAAGAATGTTCCTGATGTTGGGGAAGTCCAGAACCAGGGTTCACAATCTAAGGATAAGGGGCAAGCCATTTAGGACCGAGATGAGGAGAAACTTCTTCACTCAGAGAATTGTGAACCTGTGGAATTCTCTACCACAGAAAGTTGTTGAGGCCAGTTCGTTAGATATATTCAAAAGGGAGTTAGATGTGGCCCTTACAGCTAAAGGGATCAGGGGGGTATGGAGAGAAAGCAGGAATGGGGTACTGAAGTTGCATGCTCAGCCATGATCATATTGAATGGTGGTGCAGGCTCGAAGGGCCGAATGGCCTACTCCTGCATCTATTTTCTATGTTTCTATGATGGTATGTAGATGGACTTCAAAAAGACATTTGACAAAGTACCACATTATAGAGTTGTTGCCAAAATTCAAGCCCATGGGATTAAAGGGTCAGTGGCAGCATGGATACAAAATTGGCTAAGTGACAGAAAGCAGAGAGTAGGGGTGAAGGGTTGTTTTTCAGACTGGAGGGTAGTGTACAGTAGGGTTCCTCAGGGGTCGGTATTCTCACCACTGCTCTCCTTAACCTGGACCTGGATATACAGGATCGTCTCAGTAATGGTGACCATGTAACTACCGGATTGTCGTACAAACCCATCTGGTTCACTAATGTCCTTCAGGGAAGGAAATCTGCCGCCCTTACCGGGTCTGGCCTACACGTGACTTCAGACCCACAGCAATGTGGTTGACTCTTAATTGCCCCTCTGAAATACCAGACGTTCCGCCCGGCATCGACCTCGGCACCGGCTACGGACACGACAATGGCCCACCCAGCCCAGTCGATCCGGCAAAGACCTTCTCACCAACATCTGGGGACTTGTGCCAAAATTGGGAGAGCTGTCCCACAGAATAGTCATGCAACAGCCGGACATAGTCATGCTCACAGAATCTTACCTTTCAGCCAATGTCACAGACTCCTCCATCACCATCCCTGGGTATGTCCTGTCCCACCGGCAGGACAGACCCACCAGAGGAGGCGACACAGTGGTATACAGTCGGGAGGGAGTGGCCCTGGGAGTCCTCAACATTGACTCCGAACCCCATGAAGTCTCATGGCTTCAGGTCCAGCATGGGCAAGGAAACCTCCTGCTGATTACCACCGAGCACCCTGCCTTAGCTGATGAATCAGTTCTCCTCCATGTTGAACACCACTTGGAAGAAGCACTGAGAGTAGCAAGGGAACAGAATGTACTCTGGGTGGGGGACTTCAATGTCCATTACCAAGAGTGGCTCGGTAGCACCACTACTGACTGAGCTGGCCAAGTCCTGAAGGACATAGCTGCCAGACTGGGCCTGCGGCAGGTGGTGAGAGAACCAGCACGAGGGGAAAACCTATTTGACCTCGTCCTCACCAATCTACCTGTCGCAGATGCATCTGTCCATGACAGCATTGGTCACAGAGACCGCCGCACAGTCTTTGTAAAGGCGAAGTCCCGTCTTCACACTGAGGGCACCCTCCATCACGTTGTGTGGCACTACCACCGTGCTAAATGGGATAGATTCAGAACAGATCTAGCAGCTCAAAACTGGGCATCCACGAGGCGCTGTGGGCCATCAGCAGCAGCAGATTTGTATTCCACCACAATCTGTAACCTCATGGCCCGGCATATCCCTCACTCTACCATTACCATCAAGCCAGGGGACCAACCCTGGTTCAATGAGTGCCGAAGAGCATGCCAGGAGCAACACTAGGGCATACCTAAAAATGAGGTGCCAACCTGGGGAAGCTGCAACCAGGACTACATGCATGCTAAACAGCGGAAGCAGCATGCTATAGACAGGGCTAAGTAATCCCACAATCAACGGATCAGATCAGAGCTCTGCAGTCCTGCCACATCCAGTCGTGAATGGTGGTGGACCGTTAAACAACTAACGGGAGGAGGAGGCTCCATGAGTATCCCCATCCTCAATGATGGCGGAGACCAGCACGCAAGTGCAAAAGACAAGGCTGAACCGTTTGCAACCATCTTCAGCCAGAAGTGCCGAGTGGATGATCCATCTCGGCCTCCTCCTGAGGTCGCCACCATCACAGAAGCCAGTCTTCAGCCAATTCGATTTATTGCACATGATGTCAAGAAACGGCTGAGCGCACTGGATACAGCAAAGGCTCTGGGCCCCGACAACATCCCGGCTGTCGTGCTGAAGACTTGTGCTCCAGAACTAGCCACACCTCTAGCCAAGCTGTTCCAGAACAGCTACAACACTGGCATCTACCCGACAATGTGGAAAACTGCCCAGATATGTCAACTGCCCAGGCAGGACAAATCCAATCCGGCCAATTACCGCCCTATCAGTCTATTCTCAATCATCAGCAAAGTGATGGAAAGTGTCATCGACAGTGCTATCAAGTGGCACTTACTCACCAATAATCTGCTCACCGATGCTCAGTTTGAGTTCCGTCAGGACCACTCGGCTCCAGACTGTAAAGTCCTTACTCTACAGTATGAAACCACACGAGGCACATTCTGGGGACAAGGTCACTCTGTGACCTTAACTCTTTATTCACAGGACTTCAAAGACGATGACCCTGCGTGGGACCTCCCTTTTTATACCTGTGTGATCATGTAAGGAGTGTCTCCCACAAGTTCACCCCTTGTGGTCAAGGTGTGCATCTAGGTTGAGTGTATACAGTAATGCAGAGGTGTTACATTGTGGTTACATACATGATATCACCTCCCCCCCAAAGTCTTATTGGGATCATAGGTTTAGTCTTTCAGGTGGTCTACGCTCCCTCGTGGAGCGCCGCAGTTGGGGCTCTGGTTGTTGGACACTGCCATGAATGTCTGTCACCTGCGGTGATTCCGGCCTGTCCGGGCTGACTGCAGGGACTGTGCATACTTTTGATTGCTCTTGTTACTCGTTCACTGGCGGTGTGGTGAGCTCCAGCTCATGGTCTTCTTCAGGTTCCTCCGTGTCGATGCTGAACCTTTTTTTTACTTGGTCCAGATGCTTACGGCATATCTGACCATTGTTGAGTTTTACCACGATGACCCTATTCCCCTCTTTGTCAATTACAGTGCCCTCAAGCCATTTGGGCCCCATGGCGTGATTGAGGACGAATACAGGATCATTTATTTCTATACATCTCCCCCTCGACTTACGGTCATGGTACTTGTTTTGTGACTTGCGCTTGCCCTCAACTATGTCAGTCAGGACTGGGTGAATCAGGGACAACCGAGTTTTGAGTGTCCGTTTCATTAGTAGCTCTGCAGGCGGGACCCCCGTGAGCGAGTGCGGGTGGGATCTATAGGCCAGCAGGAGGCGCGATAGGCGGCATTGTAGGGAGGGTCCTTGAATCCTGAGCATACCTTGCTTAATGATTTGGACCGCACGTTCTGCCTGGCCATTGGGGGCCGGCTTGAACGGTGCAGTCCTGATGTTGTTGATGCCATTGCCTGACATAAACTTTCGGAATTCGTAGCTTGTGAAATATGGGCCATTATCACTAACCAGGATGTCCGGCAAGCCATGGGTTGCAAAGATCGCGTGTAGGCTTTCCACGGTGGTGGATGACGTGCATGAATTCAGAATGATGCACTCGATCCACTTCGAGTACGCATCTACTACAATAAGGAACATCTTACCCATGAACGGGCCCGCATAGTCAACATGAATGCGTGACCATGGCCTGGTGGGCCAGGGCCACGGGCTGAGCGGGGCCTCCCTGGGGTCATTACCCAGCTGGGCACACGTCGTGCACCTGCGAACACAGTTTTCCAGGTCTGAATCAATTCCAGGCCACCAAACGTGTGACCGGGCAATGGCCTTCATCAGCACAATGCCTGGGTGCTCGCTGTGGAGTTCCCTGATGAATGCCTCCCTGCCCTTCTGGGGCATAACTACTCGGCTGCCCCATAGTAGGCAGTCGGCTTGGATGGAGAGCTGATCCATCCGTCTGTGGAACGGTCTGACTTCCTCAGGGCATGCTCCGTGTGCGGGCGCCCAATCCCCAGTCAGGACACATTTCTTAATCAGGGATAGGAGGGGATCTCTGTCCAGATTTTGATCTGGCGGGCTGTGATGGGGGAGCCTGCACTGTCAAAGACATCGACAGCCATGACCATCTCGGCGCTTTGCTCCGCTGCCCCCTCAGTGGTGGCCAGTGGAAGCCTGCAGAGCACGTCAGCGCAATTTTCAGTGCCGGGCCGGTGCCGGATGGAGTAGTCATAAGCAGCCAGCGTGAGAGCCCATCGCTGTATGCGAGCTGATGCATTGGTATTGACAGCCTTGCTGTCTGACAACAGGGATGTTAATGGCTTGTGGTCCGTCTCTAATTCAAACTTCCTACCAAAGAGGTACAGATGCATTTTTTTTACACCATCGACACATGCAAGCGCTTCTTTCTCGACCATCCCATATCCCCGTTCTGCTTGAGAGAGCAACCTGGAGGCATAAGCCACAGGTTGTAGTTGACCCTCAGCATTGCCCTGGTGCAACACGCACCCAACCCCATAGGACGATGCATCACATGTCAGAACCAATTTTTTATAGGGGTCGTACAGGGTCAACAACTTGTTTGAACAAAGTAGGTTTCACGCCCGATCAAAAGCCCGTTCCTGACAGTCCCCCCAAAACCAACCGCAACCCTTACGCAGGAGCACGTGTAGCGGCTCCGTCACCGTGCTCAAGTTTGGCAGAAAGTTCCCGAAATAGTTCAACAATCCCAGGAATGAATGCAACTCCGATTTGTTGCAGGGCCTGGGTGCTCGTCGAATCGCCTCGGTTTTGGATTCGGTGGGCTGAATCCTATCTGCAGCAACCCTCCTGCCCAGAAACTCAACCTCAGGAGCTAAGAACACACATTTAGACTTCTTGCGTCGCAGGCCTACCCGGTCCAGTCGGCGTAGCACCTCCTCCAGGTTGTGGAGATGTTCCTCGATATCTCGACCCATGATGAGGGTGTTGTCCTGGAATACGATCGTTCCAGGAATGGATTTAAGCAGGCTTTCCATGTTTCATTGAAAAATCGCGCCCGCTGATCGAATGCCAAACGGGCACCTGTTATAAACGAACAGTCCCTTGTGCGTGGTGATGGTGGTCAGTAGTTTGGATTCGTCGGCCAGTTCCTGGGTCATATAGGCCGAAGTGAGGTCCAACTTGGTGAACAGCTTGCCGCCTGCCAGCGTGGCGAAGAGGTCCTCCGCTCTCGGGAGCGGGTATTGATCTTGTAGGGACACCCGATTGATGGTGGCCTTGTAGTCGCCACAGATCCTGACAGAGCCATCCGCTTTTAGGACTGGAACGATGGGGCTCGCCCAGTCACTGAATTCAATAGGCGAGATGATGCCCTCTCTCAACAGCCGGTCCAATTCGCTCTCGATCTTTTCCCGCATCACATACGGCACCGCTCTGGCTTTGTGGTGCACTGGCCTGGCGTCCGGGGTGATGTGTAAGACTACTTTAGTGCCTTTGAAAGTCCTGATGCCAGGTTGGAATAGTGAATCGAATTGTTGTAGGACTTGTGAGCACGAACTTCGCTCCACAGATGATATTGCGTGAACATCCCCCCATTTCCAGTTCATCTCGGCTAACCAGTTCCTCCCCAACAGTGCGGGACCATTGCCCGGGACAATCCAGAGCGGCAGCCGATTCACTAACCCATTGTGTGTGACAGCCAACATTGCACTGCCTAGCACCGGAATGATTTCTTTAGTGTGTCTCAATACGTGCTAATTTTGGTCTACTGGCTTTAAGTGGCCATAGCTTCTCAAATTGCTAATGCCCATGAGTGACTGGCTGGCCCCAGTGTCCAGCTCCATGCGTACAGGGATACCGTTTAATAAAACCCTCATCATCATTGGTGGCGTTTTGGTGTATGAACTGTGAATATTCACCACATGGACCCGCTGAACCTCGGCGTCCATCGATTCGCCCCAAAAGTCATTCTGCCTCAAAGAACCCTCTTCTGGTCCATCCGCCTCATATATTAGTCTGGTTGCAGACTTCCTGCACATTCGAGCTAAGTGGCCACTGAGATTGCAGTTCCTGCAGACAAACTGTTGAAATCTGCAAGATCTAGCTGAGTGTTTTCCCCCACACTCCAGCATGCGTTAAAGTTTCCATTGTTGGGAACAAAAGGGCTGTGGCCAGGCATTCCGCGCTGACTGTCCCTTTTACTGCTCTTAAGTACCCTATTAGTGGGGTGTCAGTGGCCCCATCGCAGGCCGCATTGTCCACTGTGATGGCATGAATGTCCGTTCAGCCTGCCATTGTCCCTGTTGAAGTCCTACTCTGGGGTCTATTGCTGCCTGGGGAGTGTCGGACTGCCCCTGCCTGCCTGCTGGGCTCTGAGTCGCATTGATGATGTTGACTCCCTGATCCATCGCCGCGTTAGAGGCAGAATTGCGCGCGTATATTATTTTCGTCTCTTCCTCCCCCGCCATGAAAGTTTGAGCTAACAACGCCACCGCTTCCAAGGTCAAATCCTTGGTCTCAATTAATTTGCGGAAGATTCCCGCATGACAGATGCCCTCGATAAAGAAGTCCCTTAGCATCTCCCCCCTGCAGGCATCTGTGAACTTACAGAGGCTGCCCAAACGCCGGAGGTCCGCTACGAAGTCCGGTATGCTCTTTCCTTCACGGCGTCGGTGGGTGTAGAATCTGTGTCGGGTCATATGTATGCTACTCACCGGTTTGAGGTGCTCCCTGATCAATTTGCTAAGTTCTTCAAAGGTTTTGTCCGCCGGCTTTTCGGGTGCTAGTAAGTCCTTCATGAGCGCGTAAGTCTTTGATCCGCAGCTGGTCAAAAGATGAGCCCGTCGCTTGTCGGCCGCTGCATCCCCCAGCCAGTCTTTTGTAACGAAGCTTTGCTGAAGCCGCTCGACAAAATCGTCTCAGTCTTCCCCAACACAGTACCGTTCATCTGTGGCCATTCTCGTCGCCAATGTAAAGTCCTTACTCTACAGTATGAAACCACACGAGGCACATCCTGGGGAGAAGGTCACTCAGTGACCTTAACTCTTTATTCACAGGACTCCAAAGACGATGACCCTGCATGGGACCTCCCTTTTTATACCTGTGTGATCATGTAAGGAGTGTCTCCCACAAGTTCACCCCTTGTGGTCAAAGTGTGCATCTAGGTTGAGTGTATACAGTAATACAGTGGTGTTACATTGTGGTTACATACATGACACAGACCACGTTACAGCCTTGGTCCAAACATGGACAAAAGAGCTGAATTCCAGGCGTGAAGTGAGAGTGACTGCCTTTGACATCAAGGCAGCATTTGACCGAGTGTGGCATCAAGGAGCCCGAGTAAAACTGAAGTCAATGGGAATCAGGGAAAACTCTCCACTGGCTGGAGTCATACCCAGCACAAAGGAAGATGGTTGTGGTTGTTGGAGGTCAATCATCCCAGCCCCAGGACATCACTGCAGGAGTTCCTCAGGGCAGTGTCCTAGGCCCAACCATCTTCAGCTGCTTCATCAATGACCTTCCCTCCATCATAAGGTCAGAAGTGGGGATGTTCGCTGATGACTGCACAGTGTTCAGTTCCATTCACAACTCCTCAGATAATAAAGCAGTCCATGCCTGCATGTTGCAAGACCTGGACGACATTCAGGCTTGGGCTGGTAAGTGGCAAGTAACATTTGCGCCACAAGTGCCAGCAATGACCATCACCAACAAGCGAGAGTCTAACCACCGCCACTTCATATTCAACGGCATTACCATCGCCGAATCCCCCACCATCAACATCCTGGAGGTCACCATTGAAACTTAACTGGACCAGCCACATAAATACTGTGGCTACAAGAGTGGGTCAGAGGCTGGGTATTCTGCGGCGAGTGTCTCACCTCCTGACTTCCCAAAGCCTTTCCACCATCTGCAAGGCACAAGTCAGGAGTGTGATGGAATACTCTCCACTTACCTGGATGGGTGCAGCTCCAACAACACTCGAGAAGCTCGACACCATCCAGGACAAAGCAGCCCGCTTGATCGGCACGCTACCCTCCACCTTCAACATTCACTCCCTCCACCACCAGCGCACTGTGGTTGCAGTGTGTACCATCTCATCATCACAGGCGCTCCCTTGAAACAAGGATGACTTGCTTCCACGCAAGAAAGGGATGAGTTCACAGGTGTTTCAATGAGGGACCGGATATTCCAGGTCCCAAACTACATCCTGAAGGGTGGAAGATGCCTGTGGGTGGATTTTTTTAACGTGGGGTGGCCGTTGCACACCAGCCACCACACGGGCTTGACAGAGCGAGGTCTTGGTCCAGTGGCAAAGATTAACCAGGACGACTGGAGACCAGCTCTGCTGCACGGACCTAGTGCACACACATATCGCAGTGTGGGATGGCTCGTGCTGCCCCTGGGCCCTCGCTTCCCCTGGACCCCGAACTCTCACCTCTCTTGGGCCCTGATCACGCAGCTCCACAATCTCTCGCCGCTTCTGCTGAACCTGCCCACGCTCCAATCAGCGACCTGGGTTATGGTGACGTCCAAACCAGTCGCCCTCTTCACAGCTGTCGCCCTCCTACAGTCCACGCTGCTGGCTTTTTAAGGCCAGTGTCTCTCGCTGTGTGTGTGTGCCTCTGTGTGTCTCTCTCGCTGTGTGTGTCTCTCTCTCTCTCGCTGTGTGTGTGTGTCTCTCTCACTGTGTGTGTGTGTGTGTGTGTGTCTCGCTGTGTGTGCGTCTCTCTCGCTGTGTGTGTGTGTGTGTGTGTGTGTGTCACTCTCTCGCTGTATGTGTGTGTGTGTCTCTCGCTGTGTGTGTCTCTCTCTCTCGCTGTGTGTGTGTCTCTCTCGCTATGTGTGTGTGTGTGTCTCTCTCGCTGTATGTGTGTGTGTCTCTCGCTGTGTGTCTCGCTCGCTGTATGTGTGTGTGTCTCTCTCGCTGTGTGTGTGTGTCTTTCTCGCTGTATGTGTGTGTGTCTCTCTCGCTGTGTGTGTGTCTCGCTCGCTGTATGTGTGTGTGTCTCTCTCGCTGTGTGTGTGTCTCTCTCTCTCGCTGTGTGTGTGTGTCTCTCTCGCTGTGTGTGTGTGTCTCGCTGTGTGTGCGTCTCTCTCGCTGTGTGTATGTGTGTGTGTCTCGCTGTGTGTGCGTCTCTCTCGCTGTGTGTGTGTGTGTGTGTGTGTGTGTGTCACTCTCTCGCTGTATGTGTGTGTGTGTCTCTCGCTGTGTGTGTCTCTCTCTCTCGCTGTGTGTGTGTCTCTCTCGCTATGTGTGTGTGTGTGTCTCTCTCGCTGTATGTGTGTGTCTCTCGCTGTGTGTGTGTCTCGCTCGCTGTATGTGTGTGTGTCTCTCTCGCTGTGTGTGTGTGTCTTTCTCGCTGTATGTGTGTGTGTCTCTCTCGCTGTGTGTGTGTGTCTCTCTCGCTGTGTGTGTGTGTCTCTCTCGCTGTATGTGTGTGTGTCTCTCTCGCTGTGTGTGTGTCTCTCTCGCTGTGTGTGTGTCTCTCTCGCTGTATTTGTGTGTGTCTCTCTCTCTCTGTGTGTGTGTGTCTTTCTCGCTGTATGTGTGTGTGTCTCTCTCGCTGTGTGTGTGTGTCTCTCTCGCTGTGTGTGTGTGTGTCTCGCTGTGTGTGCGTCTCTCTCGCTGTGTGTGTGTGTGTCTCGCTGTGTGAGCGTCTCTCTCGCTGTGTGTGTGTGTGTGTGTCACTCTCGCTGTATGTGTGTGTGTGTCTCTCGCTGTGTGTGTCTCTCTCTCTCGCTGTGTGTGTGTCTCTCTCGCTGTGTGTGTGTGTGTGTGTCTCTCGCTGTATGTGTGTCTCTCTCGCTGTGTGTGTGTCTTTTTTTAGACGCTGTATGTGTGTGTGTCTCTCTCGCTGTATGTGTGTGTCTCTCTCGCTGTGTGTGTGTGTCTCTCTCGCTGTATGTGTGTGTCTCTCTCGCTGTATGTGTGTGTCTCTCTCGCTGTGTGTGTGTGTGTGTCTCTCTCGCTGTATGTGTGTGTGTCTCTCTCGCTGTGTGTGTGTGTGTCTCTTACGCTGTATGTGTGTGTGTCTCTCTCGCTGTGTGTGTGTCTCTCTCTCGCTGCGTGTGTGTGTGTCTCTCTCGCTGTATGTGTGTGTGTCTTTCTCGCTGTGTGTGTGTCTCTCTCGCTGTATTTGTGTGTGTCTCTCTCTCGCTGTATGTGTGTGTGTCTCTCTCACTGTATGTGTGTGTGTCTCTCTCGCTGTGTGTGTGTGTGTCTTTCTCGCTGTATGTGTGTGTGTCTCTCTCGCTGTATGTGTGTGTCTCTCTTGCTGTATGTGTGTGTCTCTCTCGCTGTATGTGTGTGTGTCTCTCTCGCTGTGTGTGTGTGTGTCTCTCGCTGTATGTGTGTCTCTCTCGCTGTGCGTGTGTGTCTTTCTCGCTGTATGTGTGTGTGTCTCTCTCGCTGTATGTGTGTGTCTCTCTCGCTGTGTGTGTGTGTGTCTCTCTCGCTGTATGTGTGTGTCTCTCTCGCTGTATGTGTGTGTGTCTCTCTCGCTGTGTGTGTGTGTGTGTCTCTCTCGCTGTATGTGTGTGTGTCTCTCTCGCTGTGTGTGTGTGTGTGTCTCTCTCGCTGTATGTGTGTGTGTCTCTCTCGCTGTGTGTGTGTCTCTCTCTCGCTCCGTGTGTGTGTGTCTCTCTCGCTGTATGTGTGTGTGTCTTTCTCGCTGTGTGTGTGTCTCTCTCGCTGTGTGTGTGTCTCTCTCGCTGTATGTGTGTGTGTCTCTCTCGCTGTGTGTGTGTGTGTCTCTCTCACTGTATATGTGTGTGTCTCTCTCGCTGTATTTGTGTGTGTCTCTCTCGATGTGTGTGTGTGTGTCTCTCTCACTGTATGTGTGTGTGTCTCTCTCGCTGTCTGTGTGTGTGTCTCTCTCGCTGTGTGTGTGTCTCTCTCGCTGTATTTGTGTGTGTCTCTCTCTCTCGCTGTGTGTGTGTGTCTCTCTCACTGTATGTGTGTGTGTCTCTCTCACTGTATGTGTGTGTGTCTCTCTCGCTGTGTGTGTGTGTGTCTTTCTCGCTGTATGTGTGTGTGTCTCTCTCGCTGTATGTGTGTGTCTCTCTTGCTGTATGTGTGTGTGTCTCTCTCGCAGTGTGTGCGTCTCTCTTGCTGTATGTGTGTGTCTCTCTCGCTGTATGTGTGTGTGTCTCTCTCGCTGTGTGTGTCTCTCTCTCGCTGTGTGTGTGTGTCTTTCTCGCTGTATTTGTGTGTGTCGCTCTCTCGCTGTGTGTGTGTCTCGCTGTGCATGTCTCTCTCGCTGTGTCTGTGTCTCTCTCGCTGTATGTGTGTGTGTCTCGCTCTGTATGTGTGTGTGCCTCTCTCGCTGTATGTGTGTGTGTCTCTCTCGCTGTGTGTGTGTCTCTCTCACTGTGTGTGTCTCGCTCACTGTGTGTGTCTCGCTCACTGTATGTGTGTGTGTCTCTCTCACTCTGTGTGTGTCTCTCTCATTGTGTGTGTGTGTGTCTCTCTCGCTCTGTGTGTGTCTCTCTCACTGTGTGTGTCTCTCTCACTGTATGTGTGTGTCTCTCTCGCTCTGTGTGTATCTCTCTCACTGTGTGTGTCTCTCACTGTGTGTGTCTCTCTCTCTCTCGCTGTGCGTGTGTGTGTCTTTCTCGCTGCGTGTGTGTCTGTGTGTGTGTGTCTCGCTGTGTGTGTCTCTCTCTCTCGTTGTGTGTGTCTCTCTCGCTGTGTGTGTGTCTCTCTCGCTCTGTGTGTGTGTCTCTCGCTCTGTGTGTATGAAACATAGAAACATAGAAAATAGGTGCAGGAGCATGCCATTCGGCCCTTCGAGCCTGCACCGCCATTCAATAATATCATGGCTGATCATTCAACCTCAGTACCCCTTTCCTGCTTTCTCTCCATACCCTTTGACCCCGTTGGCCGTAAGGGCCATATCTAATTCCCTTTTGAATATATCTAACGAACAGGCCTCAACAACTTTCTGTGGTAGAGAATTCCACCGGTTAACCACTCTCTGAGTGAAGAAGTTTCTCCTCATCTCGGTCCCCTTATTCTTAGACTGTGACCCCTGCTTCTGGAACTCCCCAGCACCGGGAACATTCTTCCTGCATCAATCCCGTCAGAATTTTATATGTTTCTATGAGATCCTCCCTCATTCTTCTAAACTCCAGTGGATACAAGCCCAGTTGATCCAGTCTCTCCTCATATGTCAGTCCTGCCAGCCCGGGAATCAGTCTGGTGAACCTTCGCTGTACTCCCTCAATAGCAAGAATGTCCTTCCTCAGATTAGGAGACCAAAACTGTACACAATATTCAAAGTGTGGCCTCACCAAGGCCCTGTATAACTGCAGTAAGACCTCCCTGCTCCTATACTCAAATCCCCTAGCTATGAAGGCCAACATGCCATTTGCCTTCTTCACCGCCTGCTGTACCTGCATGCCAACTTTCAATGACTGAAGTACCATGACACCCAGGTCTCGTTGCACCTCCCCTTTTCCTAATCTGTCACCATTCAGATAATATTCTGTCTTCCTGTTTTTGCCACCAAAGTGGATAACCTCACATTTATCCACATTATACTTCATCTGCCATGCATTTGCCCACTCACCTAACCTGTCCAAGTCACCCTGCAGCCTCTTAGCATCCTCCTCACAGCTCACACTGCCACCCAGCTTAGTGTCATCTGCAAACTTGGAGATATTACATTCAATTCCTTCGTCTAAATCGTTAATGTATATTGTAAATAGCTGGGGTCCCAGCACTGAACCCTGTGGCACCCCACTGGTCACTGCCTGCCATTCTGAAAAGGACCTGTTTATTCCGATTCTCTGCTTCCTGTCTGCCAACCAGTTCTCTATCTACGTCAGTATATTACCCCCAATACCATGTGCTTTAATTTTGCATACTAATCTCTTGTGTGGGACCTTGTCAAAAGCCTTTTGAAAGTCCAAATACACCACATCCACTGGTTCTCCCCTGTCCACTCTACTAGTTACATCCTCAAAAAAATTCTAGAAGATTTGTCAAGCAAGCTTTCCCTTTCATAAATCCATGCTGATTTGGACCGATCCTATCACTGCTTTCCAAATGCGCTGCTATTTCATCTTTAAGAATTGATTCCAACATTTTCCCCACCACCGATGTCAGGCTAACCGGTCTATAATTCCCTGTTTTCTCTCTCCCTCCTTTTTTAAAAAGTGCCTGACCATGCAACCTCAGTACCCCATGTTATATATGTAAACTTGTATATACCTTGTACAGCCACCAGAGGGCTCAGCCCCTGGAGACCCAAGGGATCACATAATCCCTTGGGAGCACAGATATTTAAGGAGGCCTCACAGGTTGGAGAGGCACTCTGGAGACCTGCAATAAAAGATGAAGGTCACACTTTACTTTGAGCTCACAGTATCCAGTCAGACTCTTTATTCCTACATAACACCCCACCCCTGCCTTCTCTCCATACCCCCTGATCCCTTTAGCCATAAGGGCCACATCTAACTCCCTTTTGAATATATCCAACGAACTGGATTCAACAACTTTCTGGTGGTAGAGAATTCCACAGGTTCACAACTCAATGGGTAAATAAGTTTCTCCTCATCTCGGTCCTATATGGCTTACCCCTTATCCTTAGACTGTGTCCCCTGGTTCTGGACTTCCCCAACATCGGGAACATTCTTCCTGCATCTAACCTGTCTAGTCCCGTCAGAATTTTATATATTTCTATGAGATCCCCTCTCATTCTTCTAAATTCCGGTGAGTATAAGCCAAGCCAATCCAGTCTTTCCTCATATGTCAGTCCTGCCATCCCGGGAATCAGCCTGGTGAACCTTCGCTGCACTCCCTCAATAGCAAGCACATCCTTCCTCAGATTAGGAGACCAAAACTGTACACTACTCAAGGTGTGGCCTCACCAAGGCCCTGTACAACTGCAGTAAGACCTCCCTGCCCCTGTACTCAAATCCCCTCGCTATGAAGGCCAGCATGCCATTAGCTTTCTTTACTGCCTGCTGTACCTGCATGCCTACCTTCAATGACTGATGTACGATGACACCCAGGTCTCATTGCACCTCCCCTTGTACTAATCTGTCACCATTCAGATAATAATCTGTCTTCCTGTTTTTGCCACCAAAGTGGATAACCTCACACTTATCCAGATTATACTGTGTGTGTGTGTGTCTCTCGCTCTATGTCTCTCTTGCTCTATGAATGTCTCTCTCGCTCTGAGAGTGTGTCTCTCTCCCTGTGTATGTGTGTGTGTACCATCTACAAGAAGCACTACAACAACTCGCCAAGGCTTCTTCGGCAGCACCTCCCAAACCCGCAACCTCTGCCGCCTAGAAGGACAAGGGCAGCAGGCCCATGGGAACACCACCACCTCCATGTTCCCCTCCGAGTCACACACCATCCCGACTTGGAAATATATCAGCCGTTCCTTCATCGTCGCTGGGTCACAATCCTGGAACTCCCTCCCTAACAGCACGGACTGCAGCGGTTCAAGAAGGCGGCTCACCACCACCTTCTCAAGGGGCAGTTAGGGATGGGCGATAAATGCCGGCCTTGCCAGCGACGCATACATCCCGGGAACTCATTTTTAAAAATCTATCATTAGGAGACGGTGGTGATGGGATTGTGGAAGGAGGGGCCAAAGTCCCTGCATGTGAACTGACTTCCTGATCTGACACACTCCAGCACCTATCTCTGATTCATTCTGTTACTCGAGCTGTTAAACTGCTGCAGAACTTTTGCTTTGACATTTGTTGACCTTCAGAGCTCCTTACATCTTGTGGCACAAGCAGTGTAATACAGGCACTGAATATTGAAACGCTCAGAACGTGAAATAGGCCAGACAGAGAAAGAGAGAGAGAGAGACAGAGAGAGAGAGACAGACAGAGAGGGAGAGGGAGAGACAGAGAGAGAGAGAGACAGAGAGAGCCAGACAGAGAGACAGACATTGAGAGACAGAGCGAGAGAGAGAGAGATAGAGACAGAGGGATAGAGACAGAGAGTGAGACAGGGAGAGACAGGCAGAGACAAACAGAGAAAGAGGCATATACAGTGTATAGGGAGATTGAGGGCTCGAGAGAGAGAGAGAGAGACAGAGCTAGAGATAGGGAGATAGACAGAGTGTGAGACAGGAAGAGAGAGAGAGAGAGAGAGAAAGTGTGGGAGAGAGACAGAGAGAAAGTGTGGGAGACAGACAGAGAGAGCCAGAGAGTCAGAGAGAGAGAGACAGAGAGAGAAAGTGTGGGAGACAGACAGAGCGAGCCAGAGAGTCAGAGAGAGAGAGAGAGACAGAGAGAGAAAGTGTGGGAGACAGACAGAGAGAGTCAAAGAGAGACAGAAGAGAGAAAGTGTGGGAGACAGAGACAGAGAGCGTGTGTGAGAGAGGACGAGAGACGCTCTGAGCTTTTGCAGAGGCCAGCCTCGGCCCTGCTTTTCCCGCTATTTGCGGACAGGGATTACATTACTCAAAGGCTTTACGTGCCTGCCTGCAGGTCTGCAGCAGTTGTGTAAGTTGCCACTGAACCATGACCTTTCATTTTGCATTCAATCTGGCGGAGGCATGAAGGGACTGTCCACATTTTCCTCGGAATTACACGTACTGTAGTCTGCAGTGGCTGATTACTCACAGAATCACAGAAATTTACCGCACGGAAGGAGGCCATTCGGCCCATCGTGTCCTTGCCGGCCGACTAAGAGCTACCCAGCCTAATCCCACTTTCCAGCTCTGGGTCCGTAGCCCTGCAGGTTGCGGCACTTCAGGGGCACATCCAGGTACTTTTTAAATGTGGGGAGGGTTTCTGCCTCTACCACCCTTTCAGGCCGTGAGTTCCAGACCCCCACCGCCCTCTGGGTGAAGAGATTTCCCCTCAAATCCCCTCTAAATCTTCCCCCAATTACTTTAAATCGATAGCCCCTGGTTGTTGACCCCTCTGCTCGGGGAAACAGGTCCGTCCTATCCACTCTATCCAGGCCCCTCATCATTTTATACACCTCAATCAGGTCTCCCCTCAGCCTCCTCTGTTCCAAGGAAAACAACCCCAGCCTCTCCAATCTTTCCTCATAGCTAAAATTCTCCAGTCCAGGCAACATCTTGGTAAATCTCCTCTGTACCCTCTCCAGTGCAATCACATCTTTCCTGTAATGTGGTGACCACAACTGCATGCAGTACTCCAGCTGTGGCCTAACTAGTGTTTTATACAGTTCAAGCATAACCTCCCTGCTCTTGTATTCTATGCCTCGACTAATAAAGGCAAGTATTTTGTATGCCTTCTTAACCACCTTATCTAACCCATGACTTCATAGAATCATAGAATGTTTACAGCACAGAAGGAGGCCATTCGGCCCATCAAGCCCGGGCCGACTTGGAGATGGGGCGGTAGTTTGAAAGGTCAGTAGAATGAAGGGATGGTTTATTTGAGGAGGGGATGATGACCACAGTTTTGAAAGGGAAAGGGGTGGACCATTTACAGGGTCTCTGGTATGTGGGGGTGAGGGAGGTGGGGGGGGTGAGGGAGGTGGGGGCGTGAGAGAGGGGGGTTGAGGGAGGTGGGTGATGAGGGAGGTGGGGAGTGAGGGAGGTGGGGGGGGTGAGAGGGGGGTGTGAGGGAGGTGGGGATGTGAGGGAGATGGGGGCGTGAGGGAGGTGGGGGGATGAGGGAGGTGGAGGCGTGAGGGAGTTGGGGGGGTGAGGGCTGTGGGGGTGAGGGCTGTGAGGGGATGAGGGAGGTGGGGGCGTGAGGGAGTTGGGGGTGAGGGAGATGGGTGTGTGAGGGAGAGGGGGTGATGGAAGGGTAAGGGAGGTGGGGTGGTGAGGGAGTGGGGGTGAGGGAGGTGGGGGTGAGGGAGGTGGGGTTATGAGGGGGATGAGGGGAGGTGGAGGGTGAGGAAGATGGGGGGGTGAGGGAGGTGGGGGGTGAGGGAAGTGGGGGTATGAGGGGGTGAGGGGAGGTGGGGGGTGAGGGAGGTGGGGAGTGAGGACTGTGGGGGGGTGAGGGAGGTGGAGGGCTAAGGGAGAGTGACGGAAGTGGAGGGTGAGCGAGGAGGGGGGTTAGGGTGTTGAGGTGAGGTAGGTGGGGGATGAGGGTGGTGGGGGGGTGAGGGTGAGGGAGGTGGGGGGGTGAGGGAGGGAGGCTGAGGGAAGTGGGGGTGAGGGAGGTTGTGGGGTGAGGGAGGTGGGGGGTGAGGGAGGGGAGGGGGTGGGGGGTGAGGGAGGGTGATGGAAGTGGGTGGGTGAGTGAGGTGGGGCGTGAGGGGAGAGAGGGGGGTGGGGGGGTGGGAGGGAGGTGGTGGGTGAGGGGGGTGATTGAGGGTGAGGGAGATTGGGGGTGCGAGGGAGGTGGGGATGAGGGAGGTGGGGGTGTGAGGGAGGTGGGGGGTGAGGGAGGTGGGGGTGAGGGAGGTGGAGTGTGAGGGGAGGTGGGGGGTGGGGGGGTGATTGAGGGTGAGGGAGATTGGGGGTGTGAGGGAGGTGGGGATGAGGGAGGTGGGGGTGTGAGGAAGGTGGGGGGTGAGGGAGGTGGGGGTGAGGGAGGTGGGAGGTTGAGGGAGTTGGGGGTGAAGTAGGTGGGGGGATGCGAGAGGTAGAGAGGTCATGGAGGGTGAGGGAGATGGGCGGTGAGGGAGGTGGGGGTGAGGGAGGTGGAGGGGTGAGGGAGGGTGAAGGACGTGGGGGTGAGTGAGGCGGGGGTGAGGGATGAGGGGGTTAGAGAGGTGAGGGAGGTGGGGGGTTAGGGAGGTGGGGGATGAGGGAGAGGGGGTGAGGGATGTGGGGGGGTGAGGGAGGTGGGGGTGAGGGAGGCTAAGGGAGGTGGGGGTACGTTGGTGGGGGTGAGGGAGGGGTGTGAGGGTGAGGGAGGTGGAGAGATGAGGGAGGGTGAATGAGGTGGGGGTGAGGGAGGTGGGGGAGTGAGGGAGGTAGGGGTGAGGGAGGTATGGGGTGAGGGAGATGGGGGGGTGAGGGAGGTGGGGGGTAATTGAGGGTAAGGGAAGTTGGAGGTGTGAGGGAGGTGGTGATGAGGGAGGTAGGGGGATGAGAGAGGTGGGGGATGAGGGAGTTGGGGGGTGAGGGAGGTGGGGGTGAGGGAGGTGGGGGTGGTGAGGGAGGGGGTGAAGTAGGTGGGGGTGAGGGAGGTGGGGGGTGAGGGAGGGAAGGGGGTGAGGGAGATGGGGGGTGAGTTGGGTGAGGGAGGGGAGGAGGTGAGGGAGTGAGGGAGGTGGAGGGAAGGGGTGAGGGAGGTGGTGCGGTGAGGGAGGTGTGGAGGGTGAGGTAGAGGAGGGTGAGCGAGGTGGGGGCAGTGAGGGAAGTGGGGGGTGAGAGAGGTGGGTGGTGAGGGGGTGAGGGAGGTAATGGAATGGGGGGAGAGGGGTGAGGGAGGAGGGAGTGAGGGATGTCCCTGTGATGCGCTTGAAGAAGCGGATGGAAAATGTGGTGGGTCCCTGGGCGGGGGGCGGGGCCTGGGCAGTGGGCGGGGCGAGGGCGGGGCCTGAGCCGCGGTATAAAAGCCGGAGCAGGAAGCGGCGCGCGACAGTCAGCGGAGCGGCGGGGCAGAGAGAGACACCTTGAGCCAGAGATACAGGTAACGGCGAGCCGCTCCCTCCTTCCCTCCTTCCCTCCTTCCCTCCTTCCCTCCTTCCCTCCTTCCCTCCTTCCCTCCTTCCCTCCTTCCCTCCTTCCCTCCTTCCCTCCTTCCCTCCTTCCCTCCTTTCTCTCTCTCTCCCTTTCTCCTTTTTTTTCTCTCTCTCTCCCTTTCTCCTTTTTTTTCTCTCTCTCTCCCTTTCTCCTTTTTTTTCTCTCTCTCTCCCTTTCTCCTTTTTTTTCTCTCTCTCTCCCTTTCTCCTTTTTTCTCTCTCTCTCTCCCTTTTTTCTCAATCTCTCTCCCTTTCTCCTTTTTTTTTTCTCTCTCTCCCTTTCTCCTTTTTTTTCTCTCTCTCTCTCCCTTTCTCCTTTTTTTTTCTCTCTCTCTCTCCCTTTCTCCTTTTTTTTCTCTCTCTCTCTCCCTTTCTCCTTTTTTTTTCTCTCTCTCTCTCCCTTTCTCCTTTTTTTTTCTCTCTCTCTCTCCCTTTCTCCTTTTTTTTCTCTCTCTCTCTCCCTTTCTCCTTTTTTTTCTCTCTCTCTCTCCCTTTCTCCTTTTTTTTTCTCTCTCTCTCTCCCTTTCTCCTTTTTTTTTCTCTCTCTCTCTCCCTTTCTCCTTTTTTTTTCTCTCTCTCTCTCCCTTTCTCCTTTTTTTTTCTCTCTCTCTCTCCCTTTCTCCTTTTTTTTTCTCTCTCTCTCTCCCTTTCTCCTTTTTTTTTCTCTCTCTCTCTCCCTTTCTCCTTTTTTTTTCTCTCTCTCTCTCTCTCTCTCTCTCTCCCTTTCTCCTATCTCTCTCTCCCTTTCTCCTTTCTCTCTCTCTCTCCCTTTCTCCTATCTCCTATCTCTCCCTTTCTCCTTTTTCGTTCTCTCTCTCTCCTTTCTCCATCCTTTTAAGATGATTTGGCAAGAGAGCCCCTGGCGATATGAGAAGCCCTTGTATCCGCAGCGAGTGTTTCCATGTGGAGAGGGATTTGGATAAAATATCTGAGAACAATGTTTGGGGGGAAAGGGCGGGGAGAGGGTTGTGGCCGCATGGGATCCTCCTGTGCTGTGACCATTGAGTGTCTCTCTCCTTCCCTTCCCCCTCCCTACAGCACAGTGACTGATGGACATCTGCTAATCCCAATGGGTCTCAATCCTTTTGTTTTAATTGGGATCTTCATGTGGCAGGGATTGCCCCCCCCTTTGCCTCACCATGAGGGGCTGCCTGTTCCCTTGCTCCCCCACATCCTGCCTTGGTTTGGTTGGGGGTGGCTGCTGGGATGGACAGGAGCTTGGGTTTAACCCCCTGTGCACTCGAACCCTGCACGAATGCTGTGTTTCTTTGCGGAGGGCAGTCTGGTCTCTGTAGGTTGGAGAATTTAGACGTTAAGCTGTGCCCGGGTTGGCTGAAAATGGAGAAAGTGCCAGTGTTTGAGGTTCCTGTCTCTCTCGGGCTGCTTCCTGCTGGGCTCCAGGCCACGTGCTGGAGTTCCCCCCAAGTCAGTGAGTGCTCCCTTCCTCTCCCCTCCCCCACCTCGCTCTCCCTCCCTCCTTCTGACCGCCCCCCCCCCCGGCCGCCTCTGAAGGTAGCTCCCCCTCCCCCAGCAATCTGCTGGGTCGCCAAACAATGATCAGGAGCATTGACTGACTCCCATCCCCTCTCCTCCGTCGAGGCTCCGTTTACCCAGTGTGGATCAAGAGGGGACCATTCCACGTGCTTGTCAGATTGCTGTATATTGCAGCTGCCCCCCCCAGCCATAGTGTGTGTGTGGGGGTCGTCTGGTGTGTGGGCTGTGATATCCCCCCCCTTGTGTGTCTGCGCCCCCCCCCCCCCCCCAGGTGTGGGTGGTTACTGAGCTGGAGTTATTAATTGATGATTTTTTTTTTAAATGACAGGAAGATGTCCATTGAAAAGATCCACGCCCGGGAGATCCTGGACTCCAGGGGAAACCCCACTGTCGAGGTCGATCTGTACACGGCGAAAGGTAAGCCTGTCCTACTGGGCGAGGGCGGATCTGGGGGAATTGGGATTGGATAGGGTGTTGGGGGTGAGAGTGAGAAATTGGATGTGGGGGGAAGAATGGAGAGGGGGGGGTGTGGGGAG
Source organism: Pristiophorus japonicus (assembly GCF_044704955.1). Lineage (NCBI taxonomy): Eukaryota > Metazoa > Chordata > Chondrichthyes > Pristiophoridae > Pristiophorus > Pristiophorus japonicus. Next base: position 92,803,210 of record NC_091996.1, read on the forward strand.
GGGGATGAATGGAGGGTGGGGGGGGTGTGCATGGGGGGGAATGGCGAGGGTTCGTGGGGGAGGGGGGGAGAATGGAGAGGGTGTGGGGAATGGAATGGAGAGGGTATGTGGCCGGGGTGGGTGGGGGGAGAAATGGAGAGGGTATATGGGGGTGCGGTGAGTGTATATGGTGATGCGATGGGTACCTGGACCCTGCGAGGAGCTTGTTGGGCCAGTCAGTAATATCTCCGATTGACTTCAGAGTGCTGCTGACACCTGCTCTTCCCCCTCAGGTCATTTCCGGGCGGCCGTGCCCAGCGGAGCTTCCACAGGGATCTACGAAGCTCTGGAGCTCCGTGATGGGGATAAATCCAGATACCTCGGCAAAGGTGAGTGATCAGACGGACTCGCTGAGCTGCACAGGACAGAGTGAGAGAGTGAGAGAGTGAGAGAGTGAGAGAGTGAGAGAGTGAGAGAGTGAGACGCTCGTATCCTGCCCCCCGCCCCTTTCAAGATCCCTCGTACAACCAAGCTTTTGGTCGCCTACACTAAGCTCGGTGTTAAATTTTTAACCTTGTAACACTGCTGTGAAGTCCCTTGCGATGTTAATATACAAGTTGTGTGTTCATGTGTCTGTAGACTAGTTGTTGGAGATTCATTGCTGTGATTATTCAGCAACCGCAGTATCTTATCAGGCAACCCAGCAGGCCGGTAGAAGGCGAACTGGATGGGCCTGTGGCCCTCATCGAGTGATGTTATAAATAGAAGTCGGCTTCCTGGCCTCGTGTTTCAAGGTTTCTTTCCCCCTCCCCCATTCTCCAGTCCCATTTCATTCATTCCCAGGCTCTGCCAGCTGCTACTGCAGCCATTGAGCACCATCCCAGTGATAAGACAGCCCATCTGTCTCCCTACCTTTGTATCTCCTCCCATTCGCCAAAGGAATGCCTTTTTAACCTCCTGACGTGCTGTCAGTTCCCTATTGTTGCGGTTGATGTGCCATTCTATGCTGTTGCTGCGATGTGTAAATGAGCGAGCTCCCAGAGCTTTGGAATAAATTATCTGCACTGCCTTTCATTGTGACCAGAGGTCGTCATCAATCAGCCAAGTGACGGGGCTGCATGGCGTTACTGGCCAGCTCCCCCTCCCAGGCCGGCTCATCATTCATTTCTCTCTCTCGTTTCCACAGGGGTCCTGACAGCTGTTGAACACATCAATAAGACTCTGGGCCCAGAAGTGATTAAGCAGGTAATGTCCCCCCCCCACACTCCACCCACAGTGACTCCAGCCTTATTGCAAACCACAAACCGCTTCCCCTTGCCTGCTGCAGGCCCTGCATTTCCTGGCTGAGAGTCATTAGAATAGTATGGCCCATCCAGTCTGCACTGGCTCTTTCAGTTATCCCGCTCTCTCCCCGTATCCCTGCAATTGTTGCGCCTTCGAGGGTTTCTCTTTTTTTCCGAAGGCTCCTTTTTCAATCTGCATTCACCACCCGATATTCGCAACATTGCTTCGAAGGAATATCTTAAGCGCCAGCCTGAAAAGGCATTTGCTGTTGGGACAGAAGTCATCCTGCAGAAACAGTCGCTGAATATATTCACGGCTGAAATCGCTAGATTTTTGGAGTCGAGAATCGAGGGATTATGGGGATTGGGCGGGAAAGTGGAGTTGAGGTCGAAGATCAGCCGTGATCTCACTGAATGTTGGAGCAGGCTCGAGGGGCCGAATGGCCGACTCCTGCTCCTAGCTCTGTTCTTAACCCAGGGGTCACTGTGCAGGGATCAGGAGCATGAACCATCCCCTAACCAGGGGGTCACAGTGCAGGATCAAGAGCACGAACCCTCCCCTAACCCAGGAATCACAGTGCAAGGATCAGGAGCACAAACCCTCCCCTACCCCAGGGGGTCACAGGTCAGGGATCAGGAACCCTGAATGGGTTTGTGCTCCTGACCTGGGGGAGGGGGCTACGGCCAATCATGGCTCCCTCCCCTGCCTTGACCAAAGTGGCTCATTACCTCTGGGTGCTGACCAATGGGAGAGCAGCCACCACAACTCTAACGTTTATCTCTTGCACTTAAGGCCAAATAACCTGAGATATTAAATGTTCCCTCTGCAGAAACTGAGCGTGGTTGAGCAGGAGAAAATCGATAACATTATGCTGAAGCTCGATGGCACTGCAAATAAATGTGAGTAATTTGTCTCGTTCCCGCATGTAAACATTGCCGGCGGCCTCTGTCTGTGCATGCACAGGGTCAGAGTCCGGAGCAGCGATCGCTAACTGTGTCTCTCTCTCTCTAGCTAAGTTTGGGGCCAATGCCATTCTGGGTGTGTCTCTTGCTGTTTGCAAAGCTGGAGCCAAGGAGAAGGGTGTCCCTCTGTACCGCCACATCGCTGACCTCGCCGGCAACAAGAACCTCATCCTTCCCGTCCCGGTAAGTCCCCGCGGAAGGGGCCCGTTCCTTCTCCTGGAATACAAACTCGGGACCGGTGTCCCATCAAACACTCCCAGGGCAGGTACAGCATGGGGTTAGATAGAGTAAAGCTCCCTCTACACTGTCTCATCAAACACTTCCAGGGCAGGTGCAGGGGGTTAGATACAGAGTAAAGCTCCCTCTACACTGTCCCATCAAACACTCCCAGGGCAGGTGCAGGGGGTTAGATACAGAGTAAAGCTCCCTCTACACTGTCTCATCAAACACTTCCAGGGCAGGTGCAGGGGGTTAGATACAGAGTAAAGCTCCCTCTACACTGTCCCATCAAACACTCCCAGGGCAGGTGCAGGGGGTTAGATACAGAGTAAAGCTCCCTCTACACTGTCTCATCAAACACTCCCAGGGCAGGTGCAGGGGGTTAGATACAGAGTAAAGCTCCCTCTACACTGTCCCATCAAACACTCCCAGGGCAGGTACAGCATGGGGTTAGATACAGAGTAAAGCTCCCTCTGCACTGTCCCATCAAACACTCCCAGGGCAGGTACAGCATGGGGTTAGATACAGAGTAAAGCTCCCTCTGCACTGTCCCATCAAACACTCCCAGGGCAGGTACAGCATGGGGTTAGATACAGAGTAAAGCTCCCTCTGCACTGTCCCATCAACAAGTAATCAGGAAGGCAAATGGAATGTTGGCCTTTATTGCAAGGGGGATAGAGTATAAAAGCAGAGAGGTCCTGCTGCAGCTGTACAGGGTATTGGTGAGGCCACACCTGGAGTACTATCGACAGTTTTGGTCTCCGTATTTACGAAAGGATATACTTGCATTGCAGACAGTTCAGAGATGGCACTAGGTTGATCCCAGGGATGAGGGGGTTGACTTATGAGGAAAGGTTGAGCAGGTTGGGCCTCTACTCATTGGAATTCAGAAGTGAGAGGTGATCTTATCGAAACGTATAAGATAATTAGGAGGCTCGGCAAGGTGGATGCAGAGAGGATATTTCCACTTGTAGGGGTATGTAGAACTAGGGGGCATAATCTCAGAATAAGGGGTGGCCCATTTAAAACTGAGATGAGAAGGAATTTCTTGTTGTTAATCTATGGAATTGTCTGCCCCAGAGAGCTGTGGAGGCTGGGGTTAGATACAGAGTAAAGCTCCCTCTACACTGTCCCATCAAACACTCCCTGGGCAGGTGCAGCATGGGGTTAGATAGAGTAAAGCTCCCTCTACACTGTCCCATCAAACACTCCCAGGGCAGGTACAGCATGGAGTTAGATACAGAGTAAAGCTACCTCGACACTGTCCCATCAAACACTCCCAGGGCAGGTACAGCACGGGGTTAGATAGAATATAAGGCGCTCTCTGCTGCTCCATTTTAACAATTAAGTGTGCGTCTGTTTAGAAAATATCTGGAGATATGGTGGGGTGAATGCGCTTCAGATACTGGATTAGGTGTTTGGGATGGTCAGTGGGCAGGGCGAGGAAGATACTCATTGCTGTGACAGGAGTGAGGTAGTGGCAGTGGGTGCCAGCTCTCTGCCCTCCGTGGAGGCTTTGGCTGCAGTTGGGGATTCTGGGCAGAGGGGCGATGCCTTGGTACAAGGGTCTGGGACGGTGGGGTAGTCCCCTTCCAGTACAGTCACCACCCTGGGCAGCGTAGGGGGTGGTAACCGCGGCTCCTGTGATCCAGGCCCATCATCCTCACCCCCCTCCCATGTCCTTGCAGGCTTTTAATGTGATCAACGGGGGCTCGCATGCTGGGAACAAGCTGGCCATGCAGGAGTTCATGATCCTGCCGGTGGGAGCCAGCACCTTCAAGGAGGCCATGCGCATTGGAGCCGAGGTCTACCACAACCTGAAGAACGTCATCAAGGCCAAGTACGGGAAGGATGCTACCAACGTGGGGGATGAGGGCGGCTTCGCGCCCAACATCCTGGAGAATAACGAAGGTACGTAAAGCTGTGGCACTGTCCCTGCCCAATAGGCTAATGTCCCAGGCTCACTAACGTCTCATTGCTCTCTGTCTCCGTGTGTCTCCTTCTCCTCTCCAACCCCCTCCCCCCACTTGGTCCCTTCTCCTCTTCCCCCCCCCTCCCCCCCCCTCGGTCCCTTCTCCACCCCTTCCCCTTGGTCCCTTCTCCTCCCTGCTCCCCCCTTGTCCCTTCTCCTTCCCCCCCCTCCCCACTTGGTCCCTTCTCCTTCCCCCCTCCCCACTTGGTCCCTTCTCCTTCCCCCCTCCCCACTTGGTCCCTTCTCCTCC